>NW_026530332.1:0-140553 GCF_026979565.1 Vidua chalybeata
TTTCTTGCCTTCGCCAGGCTGCAACGTGCCCGCTACTACCGAGAGCTGGGCAGGAGTGGGCAGGAGAGCACGCTCATCTGCCAGCAGGTTGCGGGTTGCTCAGGAAAGTGCAGTGTCCTCGGAATGTGCAGCAAATCCAAGCTCTTGGCAAGTTCGGGGGGAAGTGAGCAGTGCTGGTAGACTTTCTCCTTGAGAAATGGAGTGGAAAAGCTATTCGCTAAGATGTAGGCGACTAGAGAGGCAGAATACGGAGCTCCGGAGCTGGCCGAAAAGAAGTGCCGCTTCCCGGCGTCTTTCGGCAGAAGCGGCGCTCCGGAGAGCACCGCTGCCGCTCCAGTCAGCTGTGCACCAAATAGCCGCTTCTTCGCCTCCGGCAGCCAGAGATCGCGGTAGCTTGCAAGAGGCGAAGAACAAAGCTGCGAAGAAGAGGGCTTGTGTGCGAAGCTTGCAGACTGCTGCAGCACGGTGGCTGCCGCTCTCCTGCCTGTTGAATTCACTCTTGGCATGCGAGTGGAAGGTGTTCCAGGACAATTTTCCTGGGTTTTTACGTAGTCCTGATGCATCCCTCCTTGGAAATTCTTGCCGCTCCCCAGAGGCTCCGAGATGCAGAGAACACGATGGCAGCTGCTGAAAAGAAGGGCCGCGGTGAGTTTGTCCAGAAACAAGAACATAGGCAGCTGACTGTGCTTGGCAAGGGGCAGCTGCTGGAATTTTGCAATTGCCTTCACTGCGCACAGAAGCCCGCTGCTCTGCTGCTTCGTTTTCCGCATCCAGTCAATTGCACAGGATTGAAGCTGAGCCAGGCTGTTCAGCTTTGCTGCTTTTCAGCATCTCAGCTGCCCTTCTGCTCTGTGACAGCTCTCGAGGTTTCTTGCCTTCGCCAGGCTGCAACGTGCCCGCTACTACCGAGAGCTGGGCAGGAGTGGGCAGAGAGCACGCTCATCTGCCAGCAGGTTGCGGGTTGCTCAGGAAAGTGCAGTGTCCTCGGAATGTGCAGCAAATCCAAGCTCTTGGCAAGTTCGGGGGAAGTGAGCAGTGCTGGTAGACTTTCTCCTTGAGAAATGGAGTGGAAAAGCTATTCGCTAAGATGTAGGCGACTAGAGAGGCAGAATACGGAGCTCCGGAGCTGGCCGAAAAGAAGTGCCGCTTCCCGGCGTCTTTCGGCAGAAGCGGCGCTCCGGAGAGCACCGCTGCCGCTCCAGTCAGCTGTGCACCAAATAGCCGCTTCTTCGCCTCCGGCAGCCAGAGATCGCGGTAGCTTGCAAGAGGCGAAGAACAAAGCTGCGAAGAAGAGGGCTTGTGTGCGAAGCTTGCAGACTGCTGCAGCACGGTGGCTGCCGCTCTCCTGCCTGTTGAATTCACTCTTGGCATGCGAGTGGAAGGTGTTCCAGGACAATTTTCCTGGGTTTTTACGTAGTCCTGATGCATCCCTCCTTGGAAATTCTTGCCGCTCCCCAGAGGCTCCGAGATGCAGAGAACACGATGGCAGCTGCTGAAAAGAAGGGCCGCGGTGAGTTTGTCCAGAAACAAGAACATAGGCAGCTGACTGTGCTTGGCAAGGGGCAGCTGCTGGAATTTTGCAATTGCCTTCACTGCGCACAGAAGCCCGCTGCTCTGCTGCTTCGTTTTCCGCATCCAGTCAATTGCACAGGATTGAAGCTGAGCCAGGCTGTTCAGCTTTGCTGCTTTTCAGCATCTCAGCTGCCCTTCTGCTCTGTGACAGCTCTCGAGGTTTCTTGCCTTCGCCAGGCTGCAACGTGCCCGCTACTACCGAGAGCTGGGCAGGAGTGGGCAGAGAGCACGCTCATCTGCCAGCAGGTTGCGGGTTGCTCAGGAAAGTGCAGTGTCCTCGGAATGTGCAGCAAATCCAAGCTCTTGGCAAGTTCGGGGGAAGTGAGCAGTGCTGGTAGACTTTCTCCTTGAGAAATGGAGTGGAAAAGCTATTCGCTAAGATGTAGGCGACTAGAGAGGCAGAATACGGAGCTCCGGAGCTGGCCGAAAAGAAGTGCCGCTTCCCGGCGTCTTTCGGCAGAAGCGGCGCTCCGGAGAGCACCGCTGCCGCTCCAGTCAGCTGTGCACCAAATAGCCGCTTCTTCGCCTCCGGCAGCCAGAGATCGCGGTAGCTTGCAAGAGGCGAAGAACAAAGCTGCGAAGAAGAGGGCTTGTGTGCGAAGCTTGCAGACTGCTGCAGCACGGTGGCTGCCGCTCTCCTGCCTGTTGAATTCACTCTTGGCATGCGAGTGGAAGGTGTTCCAGGACAATTTTCCTGGGTTTTTACGTAGTCCTGATGCATCCCTCCTTGGAAATTCTTGCCGCTCCCCAGAGGCTCCGAGATGCAGAGAACACGATGGCAGCTGCTGAAAAGAAGGGCCGCGGTGTGTTTGTCCAGAAACAAGAACATAGGCAGCTGACTGTGCTTGGCAAGGGGCAGCTGCTGGAATTTTGCAATTGCCTTCACTGCGCACAGAAGCCCGCTGCTCTGCTGCTTCGTTTTCCGCATCCAGTCAATTGCACAGGATTGAAGCTGAGCCAGGCTGTTCAGCTTTGCTGCTTTTCAGCATCTCAGCTGCCCTTCTGCTCTGTGACAGCTCTCGAGGTTTCTTGCCTTCGCCAGGCTGCAACGTGCCCGCTACTACCGAGAGCTGGGCAGGAGTGGGCAGAGAGCACGCTCATCTGCCAGCAGGTTGCGGGTTGCTCAGGAAAGTGCAGTGTCCTCGGAATGTGCAGCAAATCCAAGCTCTTGGCAAGTTCGGGGGAAGTGAGCAGTGCTGGTAGACTTTCTCCTTGAGAAATGGAGTGGAAAAGCTATTCGCTAAGATGTAGGCGACTAGAGAGGCAGAATACGGAGCTCCGGAGCTGGCCGAAAAGAAGTGCCGCTTCCCGGCGTCTTTCGGCAGAAGCGGCGCTCCGGAGAGCACCGCTGCCGCTCCAGTCAGCTGTGCACCAAATAGCCGCTTCTTCGCCTCCGGCAGCCAGAGATCGCGGTAGCTTGCAAGAGGCGAAGAACAAAGCTGCGAAGAAGAGGGCTTGTGTGCGAAGCTTGCAGACTGCTGCAGCACGGTGGCTGCCGCTCTCCTGCCTGTTGAATTCACTCTTGGCATGCGAGTGGAAGGTGTTCCAGGACAATTTTCCTGGGTTTTTACGTAGTCCTGATGCATCCCTCCTTGGAAATTCTTGCCGCTCCCCAGAGGCTCCGAGATGCAGAGAACACGATGGCAGCTGCTGAAAAGAAGGGCCGCGGTGTGTTTGTCCAGAAACAAGAACATAGGCAGCTGACTGTGCTTGGCAAGGGGCAGCTGCTGGAATTTTGCAATTGCCTTCACTGCGCACAGAAGCCCGCTGCTCTGCTGCTTCGTTTTCCGCATTCAGTCAATTGCACAGGATTGAAGCTGAGCCAGGCTGTTCAGCTTTGCTGCTTTTCAGCATCTCAGCTGCCCTTCTGCTCTGTGACAGCTCTCGAGGTTTCTTGCCTTCGCCAGGCTGCAACGTGCCCGCTACTACCGAGAGCTGGGCAGGAGTGGGCAGAGAGCACGCTCATCTGCCAGCAGGTTGCGGGTTGCTCAGGAAAGTGCAGTGTCCTCGGAATGTGCAGCAAATCCAAGCTCTTGGCAAGTTCGGGGGAAGTGAGCAGTGCTGGTAGACTTTCTCCTTGAGAAATGGAGTGGAAAAGCTATTCGCTAAGATGTAGGCGACTAGAGAGGCAGAATACGGAGCTCCGGAGCTGGCCGAAAAGAAGTGCCGCTTCCCGGCGTCTTTCGGCAGAAGCGGCGCTCCGGAGAGCACCGCTGCCGCTCCAGTCAGCTGTGCACCAAATAGCCGCTTCTTCGCCTCCGGCAGCCAGAGATCGCGGTAGCTTGCAAGAGGCGAAGAACAAAGCTGCGAAGAAGAGGGCTTGTGTGCGAAGCTTGCAGACTGCTGCAGCACGGTGGCTGCCGCTCTCCTGCCTGTTGAATTCACTCTTGGCATGCGAGTGGAAGGTGTTCCAGGACAATTTTCCTGGGTTTTTACGTAGTCCTGATGCATCCCTCCTTGGAAATTCTTGCCGCTCCCCAGAGGCTCCGAGATGCAGAGAACACGATGGCAGCTGCTGAAAAGAAGGGCCGCGGTGTGTTTGTCCAGAAACAAGAACATAGGCAGCTGACTGTGCTTGGCAAGGGGCAGCTGCTGGAATTTTGCAATTGCCTTCACTGCGCACAGAAGCCCGCTGCTCTGCTGCTTCGTTTTCCGCATTCAGTCAATTGCACAGGATTGAAGCTGAGCCAGGCTGTTCAGCTTTGCTGCTTTTCAGCATCTCAGCTGCCCTTCTGCTCTGTGACAGCTCTCGAGGTTTCTTGCCTTCGCCAGGCTGCAACGTGCCCGCTACTACCGAGAGCTGGGCAGGAGTGGGCAGAGAGCACGCTCATCTGCCAGCAGGTTGCGGGTTGCTCAGGAAAGTGCAGTGTCCTCGGAATGTGCAGCAAATCCAAGCTCTTGGCAAGTTCGGGGGAAGTGAGCAGTGCTGGTAGACTTTCTCCTTGAGAAATGGAGTGGAAAAGCTATTCGCTAAGATGTAGGCGACTAGAGAGGCAGAATACGGAGCTCCGGAGCTGGCCGAAAAGAAGTGCCGCTTCCCGGCGTCTTTCGGCAGAAGCGGCGCTCCGGAGAGCACCGCTGCCGCTCCAGTCAGCTGTGCACCAAATAGCCGCTTCTTCGCCTCCGGCAGCCAGAGATCGCGGTAGCTTGCAAGAGGCGAAGAACAAAGCTGCGAAGAAGAGGGCTTGTGTGCGAAGCTTGCAGACTGCTGCAGCACGGTGGCTGCCGCTCTCCTGCCTGTTGAATTCACTCTTGGCATGCGAGTGGAAGGTGTTCCAGGACAATTTCCTGGGTTTTTACGTAGTCCTGATGCATCCCTCCTTGGAAATTCTTGCCGCTCCCCAGAGGCTCCGAGATGCAGAGAACACGATGGCAGCTGCTGAAAAGAAGGGCCGCGGTGAGTTTGTCCAGAAACAAGAACATAGGCAGCTGACTGTGCTTGGCAAGGGGCAGCTGCTGGAATTTTGCAATTGCCTTCACTGCGCACAGAAGCCCGCTGCTCTGCTGCTTCGTTTTCCGCATTCAGTCAATTGCACAGGATTGAAGCTGAGCCAGGCTGTTCAGCTTTGCTGCTTTTCAGCATCTCAGCTGCCCTTCTGCTCTGTGACAGCTCTCGAGGTTTCTTGCCTTCGCCAGGCTGCAACGTGCCCGCTACTACCGAGAGCTGGGCAGGAGTGGGCAGAGAGCACGCTCATCTGCCAGCAGGTTGCGGGTTGCTCAGGAAAGTGCAGTGTCCTCGGAATGTGCAGCAAATCCAAGCTCTTGGCAAGTTCGGGGGAAGTGAGCAGTGCTGGTAGACTTTCTCCTTGAGAAATGGAGTGGAAAAGCTATTCGCTAAGATGTAGGCGACTAGAGAGGCAGAATACGGAGCTCCGGAGCTGGCCGAAAAGAAGTGCCGCTTCCCGGCGTCTTTCGGCAGAAGCGGCGCTCCGGAGAGCACCGCTGCCGCTCCAGTCAGCTGTGCACCAAATAGCCGCTTCTTCGCCTCCGGCAGCCAGAGATCGCGGTAGCTTGCAAGAGGCGAAGAACAAAGCTGCGAAGAAGAGGGCTTGTGTGCGAAGCTTGCAGACTGCTGCAGCACGGTGGCTGCCGCTCTCCTGCCTGTTGAATTCACTCTTGGCATGCGAGTGGAAGGTGTTCCAGGACAATTTTCCTGGGTTTTTACGTAGTCCTGATGCATCCCTCCTTGGAAATTCTTGCCGCTCCCCAGAGGCTCCGAGATGCAGAGAACACGATGGCAGCTGCTGAAAAGAAGGGCCGCGGTGTGTTTGTCCAGAAACAAGAACATAGGCAGCTGACTGTGCTTGGCAAGGGGCAGCTGCTGGAATTTTGCAATTGCCTTCACTGCGCACAGAAGCCCGCTGCTCTGCTGCTTCGTTTTCCGCATTCAGTCAATTGCACAGGATTGAAGCTGAGCCAGGCTGTTCAGCTTTGCTGCTTTTCAGCATCTCAGCTGCCCTTCTGCTCTGTGACAGCTCTCGAGGTTTCTTGCCTTCGCCAGGCTGCAACGTGCCCGCTACTACCGAGAGCTGGGCAGGAGTGGGCAGAGAGCACGCTCATCTGCCAGCAGGTTGCGGGTTGCTCAGGAAAGTGCAGTGTCCTCGGAATGTGCAGCAAATCCAAGCTCTTGGCAAGTTCGGGGGAAGTGAGCAGTGCTGGTAGACTTTCTCCTTGAGAAATGGAGTGGAAAAGCTATTCGCTAAGATGTAGGCGACTAGAGAGGCAGAATACGGAGCTCCGGAGCTGGCCGAAAAGAAGTGCCGCTTCCCGGCGTCTTTCGGCAGAAGCGGCGCTCCGGAGAGCACCGCTGCCGCTCCAGTCAGCTGTGCACCAAATAGCCGCTTCTTCGCCTCCGGCAGCCAGAGATCGCGGTAGCTTGCAAGAGGCGAAGAACAAAGCTGCGAAGAAGAGGGCTTGTGTGCGAAGCTTGCAGACTGCTGCAGCACGGTGGCTGCCGCTCTCCTGCCTGTTGAATTCACTCTTGGCATGCGAGTGGAAGGTGTTCCAGGACAATTTTCCTGGGTTTTTACGTAGTCCTGATGCATCCCTCCTTGGAAATTCTTGCCGCTCCCCAGAGGCTCCGAGATGCAGAGAACACGATGGCAGCTGCTGAAAAGAAGGGCCGCGGTGTGTTTGTCCAGAAACAAGAACATAGGCAGCTGACTGTGCTTGGCAAGGGGCAGCTGCTGGAATTTTGCAATTGCCTTCACTGCGCACAGAAGCCCGCTGCTCTGCTGCTTCGTTTTCCGCATTCAGTCAATTGCACAGGATTGAAGCTGAGCCAGGCTGTTCAGCTTTGCTGCTTTTCAGCATCTCAGCTGCCCTTCTGCTCTGTGACAGCTCTCGAGGTTTCTTGCCTTCGCCAGGCTGCAACGTGCCCGCTACTACCGAGAGCTGGGCAGGAGTGGGCAGAGAGCACGCTCATCTGCCAGCAGGTTGCGGGTTGCTCAGGAAAGTGCAGTGTCCTCGGAATGTGCAGCAAATCCAAGCTCTTGGCAAGTTCGGGGGAAGTGAGCAGTGCTGGTAGACTTTCTCCTTGAGAAATGGAGTGGAAAAGCTATTCGCTAAGATGTAGGCGACTAGAGAGGCAGAATACGGAGCTCCGGAGCTGGCCGAAAAGAAGTGCCGCTTCCCGGCGTCTTTCGGCAGAAGCGGCGCTCCGGAGAGCACCGCTGCCGCTCCAGTCAGCTGTGCACCAAATAGCCGCTTCTTCGCCTCCGGCAGCCAGAGATCGCGGTAGCTTGCAAGAGGCGAAGAACAAAGCTGCGAAGAAGAGGGCTTGTGTGCGAAGCTTGCAGACTGCTGCAGCACGGTGGCTGCCGCTCTCCTGCCTGTTGAATTCACTCTTGGCATGCGAGTGGAAGGTGTTCCAGGACAATTTTCCTGGGTTTTTACGTAGTCCTGATGCATCCCTCCTTGGAAATTCTTGCCGCTCCCCAGAGGCTCCGAGATGCAGAGAACACGATGGCAGCTGCTGAAAAGAAGGGCCGCGGTGAGTTTGTCCAGAAACAAGAACATAGGCAGCTGACTGTGCTTGGCAAGGGGCAGCTGCTGGAATTTTGCAATTGCCTTCACTGCGCACAGAAGCCCGCTGCTCTGCTGCTTCGTTTTCCGCATTCAGTCAATTGCACAGGATTGAAGCTGAGCCAGGCTGTTCAGCTTTGCTGCTTTTCAGCATCTCAGCTGCCCTTCTGCTCTGTGACAGCTCTCGAGGTTTCTTGCCTTCGCCAGGCTGCAACGTGCCCGCTACTACCGAGAGCTGGGCAGGAGTGGGCAGAGAGCACGCTCATCTGCCAGCAGGTTGCGGGTTGCTCAGGAAAGTGCAGTGTCCTCGGAATGTGCAGCAAATCCAAGCTCTTGGCAAGTTCGGGGGAAGTGAGCAGTGCTGGTAGACTTTCTCCTTGAGAAATGGAGTGGAAAAGCTATTCGCTAAGATGTAGGCGACTAGAGAGGCAGAATACGGAGCTCCGGAGCTGGCCGAAAAGAAGTGCCGCTTCCCGGCGTCTTTCGGCAGAAGCGGCGCTCCGGAGAGCACCGCTGCCGCTCCAGTCAGCTGTGCACCAAATAGCCGCTTCTTCGCCTCCGGCAGCCAGAGATCGCGGTAGCTTGCAAGAGGCGAAGAACAAAGCTGCGAAGAAGAGGGCTTGTGTGCGAAGCTTGCAGACTGCTGCAGCACGGTGGCTGCCGCTCTCCTGCCTGTTGAATTCACTCTTGGCATGCGAGTGGAAGGTGTTCCAGGACAATTTCCTGGGTTTTTACGTAGTCCTGATGCATCCCTCCTTGGAAATTCTTGCCGCTCCCCAGAGGCTCCGAGATGCAGAGAACACGATGGCAGCTGCTGAAAAGAAGGGCCGCGGTGTGTTTGTCCAGAAACAAGAACATAGGCAGCTGACTGTGCTTGGCAAGGGGCAGCTGCTGGAATTTTGCAATTGCCTTCACTGCGCACAGAAGCCCGCTGCTCTGCTGCTTCGTTTTCCGCATTCAGTCAATTGCACAGGATTGAAGCTGAGCCAGGCTGTTCAGCTTTGCTGCTTTTCAGCATCTCAGCTGCCCTTCTGCTCTGTGACAGCTCTCGAGGTTTCTTGCCTTCGCCAGGCTGCAACGTGCCCGCTACTACCGAGAGCTGGGCAGGAGTGGGCAGAGAGCACGCTCATCTGCCAGCAGGTTGCGGGTTGCTCAGGAAAGTGCAGTGTCCTCGGAATGTGCAGCAAATCCAAGCTCTTGGCAAGTTCGGGGGAAGTGAGCAGTGCTGGTAGACTTTCTCCTTGAGAAATGGAGTGGAAAAGCTATTCGCTAAGATGTAGGCGACTAGAGAGGCAGAATACGGAGCTCCGGAGCTGGCCGAAAAGAAGTGCCGCTTCCCGGCGTCTTTCGGCAGAAGCGGCGCTCCGGAGAGCACCGCTGCCGCTCCAGTCAGCTGTGCACCAAATAGCCGCTTCTTCGCCTCCGGCAGCCAGAGATCGCGGTAGCTTGCAAGAGGCGAAGAACAAAGCTGCGAAGAAGAGGGCTTGTGTGCGAAGCTTGCAGACTGCTGCAGCACGGTGGCTGCCGCTCTCCTGCCTGTTGAATTCACTCTTGGCATGCGAGTGGAAGGTGTTCCAGGACAATTTTCCTGGGTTTTTACGTAGTCCTGATGCATCCCTCCTTGGAAATTCTTGCCGCTCCCCAGAGGCTCCGAGATGCAGAGAACACGATGGCAGCTGCTGAAAAGAAGGGCCGCGGTGTGTTTGTCCAGAAACAAGAACATAGGCAGCTGACTGTGCTTGGCAAGGGGCAGCTGCTGGAATTTTGCAATTGCCTTCACTGCGCACAGAAGCCCGCTGCTCTGCTGCTTCGTTTTCCGCATTCAGTCAATTGCACAGGATTGAAGCTGAGCCAGGCTGTTCAGCTTTGCTGCTTTTCAGCATCTCAGCTGCCCTTCTGCTCTGTGACAGCTCTCGAGGTTTCTTGCCTTCGCCAGGCTGCAACGTGCCCGCTACTACCGAGAGCTGGGCAGGAGTGGGCAGAGAGCACGCTCATCTGCCAGCAGGTTGCGGGTTGCTCAGGAAAGTGCAGTGTCCTCGGAATGTGCAGCAAATCCAAGCTCTTGGCAAGTTCGGGGGAAGTGAGCAGTGCTGGTAGACTTTCTCCTTGAGAAATGGAGTGGAAAAGCTATTCGCTAAGATGTAGGCGACTAGAGAGGCAGAATACGGAGCTCCGGAGCTGGCCGAAAAGAAGTGCCGCTTCCCGGCGTCTTTCGGCAGAAGCGGCGCTCCGGAGAGCACCGCTGCCGCTCCAGTCAGCTGTGCACCAAATAGCCGCTTCTTCGCCTCCGGCAGCCAGAGATCGCGGTAGCTTGCAAGAGGCGAAGAACAAAGCTGCGAAGAAGAGGGCTTGTGTGCGAAGCTTGCAGACTGCTGCAGCACGGTGGCTGCCGCTCTCCTGCCTGTTGAATTCACTCTTGGCATGCGAGTGGAAGGTGTTCCAGGACAATTTTCCTGGGTTTTTACGTAGTCCTGATGCATCCCTCCTTGGAAATTCTTGCCGCTCCCAGAGGCTCCGAGATGCAGAGAACACGATGGCAGCTGCTGAAAAGAAGGGCCGCGGTGTGTTTGTCCAGAAACAAGAACATAGGCAGCTGACTGTGCTTGGCAAGGGGCAGCTGCTGGAATTTTGCAATTGCCTTCACTGCGCACAGAAGCCCGCTGCTCTGCTGCTTCGTTTTCCGCATTCAGTCAATTGCACAGGATTGAAGCTGAGCCAGGCTGTTCAGCTTTGCTGCTTTTCAGCATCTCAGCTGCCCTTCTGCTCTGTGACAGCTCTCGAGGTTTCTTGCCTTCGCCAGGCTGCAACGTGCCCGCTACTACCGAGAGCTGGGCAGGAGTGGGCAGAGAGCACGCTCATCTGCCAGCAGGTTGCGGGTTGCTCAGGAAAGTGCAGTGTCCTCGGAATGTGCAGCAAATCCAAGCTCTTGGCAAGTTCGGGGGAAGTGAGCAGTGCTGGTAGACTTTCTCCTTGAGAAATGGAGTGGAAAAGCTATTCGCTAAGATGTAGGCGACTAGAGAGGCAGAATACGGAGCTCCGGAGCTGGCCGAAAAGAAGTGCCGCTTCCCGGCGTCTTTCGGCAGAAGCGGCGCTCCGGAGAGCACCGCTGCCGCTCCAGTCAGCTGTGCACCAAATAGCCGCTTCTTCGCCTCCGGCAGCCAGAGATCGCGGTAGCTTGCAAGAGGCGAAGAACAAAGCTGCGAAGAAGAGGGCTTGTGTGCGAAGCTTGCAGACTGCTGCAGCACGGTGGCTGCCGCTCTCCTGCCTGTTGAATTCACTCTTGGCATGCGAGTGGAAGGTGTTCCAGGACAATTTTCCTGGGTTTTTACGTAGTCCTGATGCATCCCTCCTTGGAAATTCTTGCCGCTCCCCAGAGGCTCCGAGATGCAGAGAACACGATGGCAGCTGCTGAAAAGAAGGGCCGCGGTGTGTTTGTCCAGAAACAAGAACATAGGCAGCTGACTGTGCTTGGCAAGGGGCAGCTGCTGGAATTTTGCAATTGCCTTCACTGCGCACAGAAGCCCGCTGCTCTGCTGCTTCGTTTTCCGCATTCAGTCAATTGCACAGGATTGAAGCTGAGCCAGGCTGTTCAGCTTTGCTGCTTTTCAGCATCTCAGCTGCCCTTCTGCTCTGTGACAGCTCTCGAGGTTTCTTGCCTTCGCCAGGCTGCAACGTGCCCGCTACTACCGAGAGCTGGGCAGGAGTGGGCAGAGAGCACGCTCATCTGCCAGCAGGTTGCGGGTTGCTCAGGAAAGTGCAGTGTCCTCGGAATGTGCAGCAAATCCAAGCTCTTGGCAAGTTCGGGGGAAGTGAGCAGTGCTGGTAGACTTTCTCCTTGAGAAATGGAGTGGAAAAGCTATTCGCTAAGATGTAGGCGACTAGAGAGGCAGAATACGGAGCTCCGGAGCTGGCCGAAAAGAAGTGCCGCTTCCCGGCGTCTTTCGGCAGAAGCGGCGCTCCGGAGAGCACCGCTGCCGCTCCAGTCAGCTGTGCACCAAATAGCCGCTTCTTCGCCTCCGGCAGCCAGAGATCGCGGTAGCTTGCAAGAGGCGAAGAACAAAGCTGCGAAGAAGAGGGCTTGTGTGCGAAGCTTGCAGACTGCTGCAGCACGGTGGCTGCCGCTCTCCTGCCTGTTGAATTCACTCTTGGCATGCGAGTGGAAGGTGTTCCAGGACAATTTTCCTGGGTTTTTACGTAGTCCTGATGCATCCCTCCTTGGAAATTCTTGCCGCTCCCCAGAGGCTCCGAGATGCAGAGAACACGATGGCAGCTGCTGAAAAGAAGGGCCGCGGTGTGTTTGTCCAGAAACAAGAACATAGGCAGCTGACTGTGCTTGGCAAGGGGCAGCTGCTGGAATTTTGCAATTGCCTTCACTGCGCACAGAAGCCCGCTGCTCTGCTGCTTCGTTTTCCGCATTCAGTCAATTGCACAGGATTGAAGCTGAGCCAGGCTGTTCAGCTTTGCTGCTTTTCAGCATCTCAGCTGCCCTTCTGCTCTGTGACAGCTCTCGAGGTTTCTTGCCTTCGCCAGGCTGCAACGTGCCCGCTACTACCGAGAGCTGGGCAGGAGTGGGCAGAGAGCACGCTCATCTGCCAGCAGGTTGCGGGTTGCTCAGGAAAGTGCAGTGTCCTCGGAATGTGCAGCAAATCCAAGCTCTTGGCAAGTTCGGGGGAAGTGAGCAGTGCTGGTAGACTTTCTCCTTGAGAAATGGAGTGGAAAAGCTATTCGCTAAGATGTAGGCGACTAGAGAGGCAGAATACGGAGCTCCGGAGCTGGCCGAAAAGAAGTGCCGCTTCCCGGCGTCTTTCGGCAGAAGCGGCGCTCCGGAGAGCACCGCTGCCGCTCCAGTCAGCTGTGCACCAAATAGCCGCTTCTTCGCCTCCGGCAGCCAGAGATCGCGGTAGCTTGCAAGAGGCGAAGAACAAAGCTGCGAAGAAGAGGGCTTGTGTGCGAAGCTTGCAGACTGCTGCAGCACGGTGGCTGCCGCTCTCCTGCCTGTTGAATTCACTCTTGGCATGCGAGTGGAAGGTGTTCCAGGACAATTTTCCTGGGTTTTTACGTAGTCCTGATGCATCCCTCCTTGGAAATTCTTGCCGCTCCCCAGAGGCTCCGAGATGCAGAGAACACGATGGCAGCTGCTGAAAAGAAGGGCCGCGGTGTGTTTGTCCAGAAACAAGAACATAGGCAGCTGACTGTGCTTGGCAAGGGGCAGCTGCTGGAATTTTGCAATTGCCTTCACTGCGCACAGAAGCCCGCTGCTCTGCTGCTTCGTTTTCCGCATTCAGTCAATTGCACAGGATTGAAGCTGAGCCAGGCTGTTCAGCTTTGCTGCTTTTCAGCATCTCAGCTGCCCTTCTGCTCTGTGACAGCTCTCGAGGTTTCTTGCCTTCGCCAGGCTGCAACGTGCCCGCTACTACCGAGAGCTGGGCAGGAGTGGGCAGAGAGCACGCTCATCTGCCAGCAGGTTGCGGGTTGCTCAGGAAAGTGCAGTGTCCTCGGAATGTGCAGCAAATCCAAGCTCTTGGCAAGTTCGGGGGAAGTGAGCAGTGCTGGTAGACTTTCTCCTTGAGAAATGGAGTGGAAAAGCTATTCGCTAAGATGTAGGCGACTAGAGAGGCAGAATACGGAGCTCCGGAGCTGGCCGAAAAGAAGTGCCGCTTCCCGGCGTCTTTCGGCAGAAGCGGCGCTCCGGAGAGCACCGCTGCCGCTCCAGTCAGCTGTGCACCAAATAGCCGCTTCTTCGCCTCCGGCAGCCAGAGATCGCGGTAGCTTGCAAGAGGCGAAGAACAAAGCTGCGAAGAAGAGGGCTTGTGTGCGAAGCTTGCAGACTGCTGCAGCACGGTGGCTGCCGCTCTCCTGCCTGTTGAATTCACTCTTGGCATGCGAGTGGAAGGTGTTCCAGGACAATTTTCCTGGGTTTTTACGTAGTCCTGATGCATCCCTCCTTGGAAATTCTTGCCGCTCCCCAGAGGCTCCGAGATGCAGAGAACACGATGGCAGCTGCTGAAAAGAAGGGCCGCGGTGTGTTTGTCCAGAAACAAGAACATAGGCAGCTGACTGTGCTTGGCAAGGGGCAGCTGCTGGAATTTTGCAATTGCCTTCACTGCGCACAGAAGCCCGCTGCTCTGCTGCTTCGTTTTCCGCATCCAGTCAATTGCACAGGATTGAAGCTGAGCCAGGCTGTTCAGCTTTGCTGCTTTTCAGCATCTCAGCTGCCCTTCTGCTCTGTGACAGCTCTCGAGGTTTCTTGCCTTCGCCAGGCTGCAACGTGCCCGCTACTACCGAGAGCTGGGCAGGAGTGGGCAGAGAGCACGCTCATCTGCCAGCAGGTTGCGGGTTGCTCAGGAAAGTGCAGTGTCCTCGGAATGTGCAGCAAATCCAAGCTCTTGGCAAGTTCGGGGGAAGTGAGCAGTGCTGGTAGACTTTCTCCTTGAGAAATGGAGTGGAAAAGCTATTCGCTAAGATGTAGGCGACTAGAGAGGCAGAATACGGAGCTCCGGAGCTGGCCGAAAAGAAGTGCCGCTTCCCGGCGTCTTTCGGCAGAAGCGGCGCTCCGGAGAGCACCGCTGCCGCTCCAGTCAGCTGTGCACCAAATAGCCGCTTCTTCGCCTCCGGCAGCCAGAGATCGCGGTAGCTTGCAAGAGGCGAAGAACAAAGCTGCGAAGAAGAGGGCTTGTGTGCGAAGCTTGCAGACTGCTGCAGCACGGTGGCTGCCGCTCTCCTGCCTGTTGAATTCACTCTTGGCATGCGAGTGGAAGGTGTTCCAGGACAATTTTCCTGGGTTTTTACGTAGTCCTGATGCATCCCTCCTTGGAAATTCTTGCCGCTCCCCAGAGGCTCCGAGATGCAGAGAACACGATGGCAGCTGCTGAAAAGAAGGGCCGCGGTGTGTTTGTCCAGAAACAAGAACATAGGCAGCTGACTGTGCTTGGCAAGGGGCAGCTGCTGGAATTTTGCAATTGCCTTCACTGCGCACAGAAGCCCGCTGCTCTGCTGCTTCGTTTTCCGCATTCAGTCAATTGCACAGGATTGAAGCTGAGCCAGGCTGTTCAGCTTTGCTGCTTTTCAGCATCTCAGCTGCCCTTCTGCTCTGTGACAGCTCTCGAGGTTTCTTGCCTTCGCCAGGCTGCAACGTGCCCGCTACTACCGAGAGCTGGGCAGGAGTGGGCAGAGAGCACGCTCATCTGCCAGCAGGTTGCGGGTTGCTCAGGAAAGTGCAGTGTCCTCGGAATGTGCAGCAAATCCAAGCTCTTGGCAAGTTCGGGGGAAGTGAGCAGTGCTGGTAGACTTTCTCCTTGAGAAATGGAGTGGAAAAGCTATTCGCTAAGATGTAGGCGACTAGAGAGGCAGAATACGGAGCTCCGGAGCTGGCCGAAAAGAAGTGCCGCTTCCCGGCGTCTTTCGGCAGAAGCGGCGCTCCGGAGAGCACCGCTGCCGCTCCAGTCAGCTGTGCACCAAATAGCCGCTTCTTCGCCTCCGGCAGCCAGAGATCGCGGTAGCTTGCAAGAGGCGAAGAACAAAGCTGCGAAGAAGAGGGCTTGTGTGCGAAGCTTGCAGACTGCTGCAGCACGGTGGCTGCCGCTCTCCTGCCTGTTGAATTCACTCTTGGCATGCGAGTGGAAGGTGTTCCAGGACAATTTTCCTGGGTTTTTACGTAGTCCTGATGCATCCCTCCTTGGAAATTCTTGCCGCTCCCCAGAGGCTCCGAGATGCAGAGAACACGATGGCAGCTGCTGAAAAGAAGGGCCGCGGTGTGTTTGTCCAGAAACAAGAACATAGGCAGCTGACTGTGCTTGGCAAGGGGCAGCTGCTGGAATTTTGCAATTGCCTTCACTGCGCACAGAAGCCCGCTGCTCTGCTGCTTCGTTTTCCGCATCCAGTCAATTGCACAGGATTGAAGCTGAGCCAGGCTGTTCAGCTTTGCTGCTTTTCAGCATCTCAGCTGCCCTTCTGCTCTGTGACAGCTCTCGAGGTTTCTTGCCTTCGCCAGGCTGCAACGTGCCCGCTACTACCGAGAGCTGGGCAGGAGTGGGCAGAGAGCACGCTCATCTGCCAGCAGGTTGCGGGTTGCTCAGGAAAGTGCAGTGTCCTCGGAATGTGCAGCAAATCCAAGCTCTTGGCAAGTTCGGGGGAAGTGAGCAGTGCTGGTAGACTTTCTCCTTGAGAAATGGAGTGGAAAAGCTATTCGCTAAGATGTAGGCGACTAGAGAGGCAGAATACGGAGCTCCGGAGCTGGCCGAAAAGAAGTGCCGCTTCCCGGCGTCTTTCGGCAGAAGCGGCGCTCCGGAGAGCACCGCTGCCGCTCCAGTCAGCTGTGCACCAAATAGCCGCTTCTTCGCCTCCGGCAGCCAGAGATCGCGGTAGCTTGCAAGAGGCGAAGAACAAAGCTGCGAAGAAGAGGGCTTGTGTGCGAAGCTTGCAGACTGCTGCAGCACGGTGGCTGCCGCTCTCCTGCCTGTTGAATTCACTCTTGGCATGCGAGTGGAAGGTGTTCCAGGACAATTTTCCTGGGTTTTTACGTAGTCCTGATGCATCCCTCCTTGGAAATTCTTGCCGCTCCCCAGAGGCTCCGAGATGCAGAGAACACGATGGCAGCTGCTGAAAAGAAGGGCCGCGGTGTGTTTGTCCAGAAACAAGAACATAGGCAGCTGACTGTGCTTGGCAAGGGGCAGCTGCTGGAATTTTGCAATTGCCTTCACTGCGCACAGAAGCCCGCTGCTCTGCTGCTTCGTTTTCCGCATTCAGTCAATTGCACAGGATTGAAGCTGAGCCAGGCTGTTCAGCTTTGCTGCTTTTCAGCATCTCAGCTGCCCTTCTGCTCTGTGACAGCTCTCGAGGTTTCTTGCCTTCGCCAGGCTGCAACGTGCCCGCTACTACCGAGAGCTGGGCAGGAGTGGGCAGAGAGCACGCTCATCTGCCAGCAGGTTGCGGGTTGCTCAGGAAAGTGCAGTGTCCTCGGAATGTGCAGCAAATCCAAGCTCTTGGCAAGTTCGGGGGAAGTGAGCAGTGCTGGTAGACTTTCTCCTTGAGAAATGGAGTGGAAAAGCTATTCGCTAAGATGTAGGCGACTAGAGAGGCAGAATACGGAGCTCCGGAGCTGGCCGAAAAGAAGTGCCGCTTCCCGGCGTCTTTCGGCAGAAGCGGCGCTCCGGAGAGCACCGCTGCCGCTCCAGTCAGCTGTGCACCAAATAGCCGCTTCTTCGCCTCCGGCAGCCAGAGATCGCGGTAGCTTGCAAGAGGCGAAGAACAAAGCTGCGAAGAAGAGGGCTTGTGTGCGAAGCTTGCAGACTGCTGCAGCACGGTGGCTGCCGCTCTCCTGCCTGTTGAATTCACTCTTGGCATGCGAGTGGAAGGTGTTCCAGGACAATTTTCCTGGGTTTTTACGTAGTCCTGATGCATCCCTCCTTGGAAATTCTTGCCGCTCCCCAGAGGCTCCGAGATGCAGAGAACACGATGGCAGCTGCTGAAAAGAAGGGCCGCGGTGTGTTTGTCCAGAAACAAGAACATAGGCAGCTGACTGTGCTTGGCAAGGGGCAGCTGCTGGAATTTTGCAATTGCCTTCACTGCGCACAGAAGCCCGCTGCTCTGCTGCTTCGTTTTCCGCATCCAGTCAATTGCACAGGATTGAAGCTGAGCCAGGCTGTTCAGCTTTGCTGCTTTTCAGCATCTCAGCTGCCCTTCTGCTCTGTGACAGCTCTCGAGGTTTCTTGCCTTCGCCAGGCTGCAACGTGCCCGCTACTACCGAGAGCTGGGCAGGAGTGGGCAGAGAGCACGCTCATCTGCCAGCAGGTTGCGGGTTGCTCAGGAAAGTGCAGTGTCCTCGGAATGTGCAGCAAATCCAAGCTCTTGGCAAGTTCGGGGGAAGTGAGCAGTGCTGGTAGACTTTCTCCTTGAGAAATGGAGTGGAAAAGCTATTCGCTAAGATGTAGGCGACTAGAGAGGCAGAATACGGAGCTCCGGAGCTGGCCGAAAAGAAGTGCCGCTTCCCGGCGTCTTTCGGCAGAAGCGGCGCTCCGGAGAGCACCGCTGCCGCTCCAGTCAGCTGTGCACCAAATAGCCGCTTCTTCGCCTCCGGCAGCCAGAGATCGCGGTAGCTTGCAAGAGGCGAAGAACAAAGCTGCGAAGAAGAGGGCTTGTGTGCGAAGCTTGCAGACTGCTGCAGCACGGTGGCTGCCGCTCTCCTGCCTGTTGAATTCACTCTTGGCATGCGAGTGGAAGGTGTTCCAGGACAATTTTCCTGGGTTTTTACGTAGTCCTGATGCATCCCTCCTTGGAAATTCTTGCCGCTCCCCAGAGGCTCCGAGATGCAGAGAACACGATGGCAGCTGCTGAAAAGAAGGGCCGCGGTGTGTTTGTCCAGAAACAAGAACATAGGCAGCTGACTGTGCTTGGCAAGGGGCAGCTGCTGGAATTTTGCAATTGCCTTCACTGCGCACAGAAGCCCGCTGCTCTGCTGCTTCGTTTTCCGCATTCAGTCAATTGCACAGGATTGAAGCTGAGCCAGGCTGTTCAGCTTTGCTGCTTTTCAGCATCTCAGCTGCCCTTCTGCTCTGTGACAGCTCTCGAGGTTTCTTGCCTTCGCCAGGCTGCAACGTGCCCGCTACTACCGAGAGCTGGGCAGGAGTGGGCAGAGAGCACGCTCATCTGCCAGCAGGTTGCGGGTTGCTCAGGAAAGTGCAGTGTCCTCGGAATGTGCAGCAAATCCAAGCTCTTGGCAAGTTCGGGGGAAGTGAGCAGTGCTGGTAGACTTTCTCCTTGAGAAATGGAGTGGAAAAGCTATTCGCTAAGATGTAGGCGACTAGAGAGGCAGAATACGGAGCTCCGGAGCTGGCCGAAAAGAAGTGCCGCTTCCCGGCGTCTTTCGGCAGAAGCGGCGCTCCGGAGAGCACCGCTGCCGCTCCAGTCAGCTGTGCACCAAATAGCCGCTTCTTCGCCTCCGGCAGCCAGAGATCGCGGTAGCTTGCAAGAGGCGAAGAACAAAGCTGCGAAGAAGAGGGCTTGTGTGCGAAGCTTGCAGACTGCTGCAGCACGGTGGCTGCCGCTCTCCTGCCTGTTGAATTCACTCTTGGCATGCGAGTGGAAGGTGTTCCAGGACAATTTTCCTGGGTTTTTACGTAGTCCTGATGCATCCCTCCTTGGAAATTCTTGCCGCTCCCCAGAGGCTCCGAGATGCAGAGAACACGATGGCAGCTGCTGAAAAGAAGGGCCGCGGTGTGTTTGTCCAGAAACAAGAACATAGGCAGCTGACTGTGCTTGGCAAGGGGCAGCTGCTGGAATTTTGCAATTGCCTTCACTGCGCACAGAAGCCCGCTGCTCTGCTGCTTCGTTTTCCGCATCCAGTCAATTGCACAGGATTGAAGCTGAGCCAGGCTGTTCAGCTTTGCTGCTTTTCAGCATCTCAGCTGCCCTTCTGCTCTGTGACAGCTCTCGAGGTTTCTTGCCTTCGCCAGGCTGCAACGTGCCCGCTACTACCGAGAGCTGGGCAGGAGTGGGCAGAGAGCACGCTCATCTGCCAGCAGGTTGCGGGTTGCTCAGGAAAGTGCAGTGTCCTCGGAATGTGCAGCAAATCCAAGCTCTTGGCAAGTTCGGGGGAAGTGAGCAGTGCTGGTAGACTTTCTCCTTGAGAAATGGAGTGGAAAAGCTATTCGCTAAGATGTAGGCGACTAGAGAGGCAGAATACGGAGCTCCGGAGCTGGCCGAAAAGAAGTGCCGCTTCCCGGCGTCTTTCGGCAGAAGCGGCGCTCCGGAGAGCACCGCTGCCGCTCCAGTCAGCTGTGCACCAAATAGCCGCTTCTTCGCCTCCGGCAGCCAGAGATCGCGGTAGCTTGCAAGAGGCGAAGAACAAAGCTGCGAAGAAGAGGGCTTGTGTGCGAAGCTTGCAGACTGCTGCAGCACGGTGGCTGCCGCTCTCCTGCCTGTTGAATTCACTCTTGGCATGCGAGTGGAAGGTGTTCCAGGACAATTTTCCTGGGTTTTTACGTAGTCCTGATGCATCCCTCCTTGGAAATTCTTGCCGCTCCCCAGAGGCTCCGAGATGCAGAGAACACGATGGCAGCTGCTGAAAAGAAGGGCCGCGGTGTGTTTGTCCAGAAACAAGAACATAGGCAGCTGACTGTGCTTGGCAAGGGGCAGCTGCTGGAATTTTGCAATTGCCTTCACTGCGCACAGAAGCCCGCTGCTCTGCTGCTTCGTTTTCCGCATTCAGTCAATTGCACAGGATTGAAGCTGAGCCAGGCTGTTCAGCTTTGCTGCTTTTCAGCATCTCAGCTGCCCTTCTGCTCTGTGACAGCTCTCGAGGTTTCTTGCCTTCGCCAGGCTGCAACGTGCCCGCTACTACCGAGAGCTGGGCAGGAGTGGGCAGAGAGCACCCTCATCTGCCAGCAGGTTGCGGGTTGCTCGGGAAAGTGCAGTGTCCTCGGAATGTGCAGCAAATCCAAGCTCTTGGCAAGTTCGGGGGAAGTGAGCAGTGCTGGTAGACTTTCTCCTTGAGAAATGGAGTGGAAAAGCTATTCGCTAAGATGTAGGCGACTAGAGAGGCAGAATACGGAGCTCCGGAGCTGGCCGAAAAGAAGTGCCGCTTCCCGGCGTCTTTCGGCAGAAGCGGCGCTCCGGAGAGCACCGCTGCCGCTCCAGTCAGCTGTGCACCAAATAGCCGCTTCTTCGCCTCCGGCAGCCAGAGATCGCGGTAGCTTGCAAGAGGCGAAGAACAAAGCTGCGAAGAAGAGGGCTTGTGTGCGAAGCTTGCAGACTGCTGCAGCACGGTGGCTGCCGCTCTCCTGCCTGTTGAATTCACTCTTGGCATGCGAGTGGAAGGTGTTCCAGGACAATTTTCCTGGGTTTTTACGTAGTCCTGATGCATCCCTCCTTGGAAATTCTTGCCGCTCCCCAGAGGCTCCGAGATGCAGAGAACACGATGGCAGCTGCTGAAAAGAAGGGCCGCGGTGTGTTTGTCCAGAAACAAGAACATAGGCAGCTGACTGTGCTTGGCAAGGGGCAGCTGCTGGAATTTTGCAATTGCCTTCACTGCGCACAGAAGCCCGCTGCTCTGCTGCTTCGTTTTCCGCATCCAGTCAATTGCACAGGATTGAAGCTGAGCCAGGCTGTTCAGCTTTGCTGCTTTTCAGCATCTCAGCTGCCCTTCTGCTCTGTGACAGCTCTCGAGGTTTCTTGCCTTCGCCAGGCTGCAACGTGCCCGCTACTACCGAGAGCTGGGCAGGAGTGGGCAGAGAGCACGCTCATCTGCCAGCAGGTTGCGGGTTGCTCAGGAAAGTGCAGTGTCCTCGGAATGTGCAGCAAATCCAAGCTCTTGGCAAGTTCGGGGGAAGTGAGCAGTGCTGGTAGACTTTCTCCTTGAGAAATGGAGTGGAAAAGCTATTCGCTAAGATGTAGGCGACTAGAGAGGCAGAATACGGAGCTCCGGAGCTGGCCGAAAAGAAGTGCCGCTTCCCGGCGTCTTTCGGCAGAAGCGGCGCTCCGGAGAGCACCGCTGCCGCTCCAGTCAGCTGTGCACCAAATAGCCGCTTCTTCGCCTCCGGCAGCCAGAGATCGCGGTAGCTTGCAAGAGGCGAAGAACAAAGCTGCGAAGAAGAGGGCTTGTGTGCGAAGCTTGCAGACTGCTGCAGCACGGTGGCTGCCGCTCTCCTGCCTGTTGAATTCACTCTTGGCATGCGAGTGGAAGGTGTTCCAGGACAATTTTCCTGGGTTTTTACGTAGTCCTGATGCATCCCTCCTTGGAAATTCTTGCCGCTCCCCAGAGGCTCCGAGATGCAGAGAACACGATGGCAGCTGCTGAAAAGAAGGGCCGCGGTGTGTTTGTCCAGAAACAAGAACATAGGCAGCTGACTGTGCTTGGCAAGGGGCAGCTGCTGGAATTTTGCAATTGCCTTCACTGCGCACAGAAGCCCGCTGCTCTGCTGCTTCGTTTTCCGCATCCAGTCAATTGCACAGGATTGAAGCTGAGCCAGGCTGTTCAGCTTTGCTGCTTTTCAGCATCTCAGCTGCCCTTCTGCTCTGTGACAGCTCTCGAGGTTTCTTGCCTTCGCCAGGCTGCAACGTGCCCGCTACTACCGAGAGCTGGGCAGGAGTGGGCAGAGAGCACGCTCATCTGCCAGCAGGTTGCGGGTTGCTCAGGAAAGTGCAGTGTCCTCGGAATGTGCAGCAAATCCAAGCTCTTGGCAAGTTCGGGGGAAGTGAGCAGTGCTGGTAGACTTTCTCCTTGAGAAATGGAGTGGAAAAGCTATTCGCTAAGATGTAGGCGACTAGAGAGGCAGAATACGGAGCTCCGGAGCTGGCCGAAAAGAAGTGCCGCTTCCCGGCGTCTTTCGGCAGAAGCGGCGCTCCGGAGAGCACCGCTGCCGCTCCAGTCAGCTGTGCACCAAATAGCCGCTTCTTCGCCTCCGGCAGCCAGAGATCGCGGTAGCTTGCAAGAGGCGAAGAACAAAGCTGCGAAGAAGAGGGCTTGTGTGCGAAGCTTGCAGACTGCTGCAGCACGGTGGCTGCCGCTCTCCTGCCTGTTGAATTCACTCTTGGCATGCGAGTGGAAGGTGTTCCAGGACAATTTTCCTGGGTTTTTACGTAGTCCTGATGCATCCCTCCTTGGAAATTCTTGCCGCTCCCCAGAGGCTCCGAGATGCAGAGAACACGATGGCAGCTGCTGAAAAGAAGGGCCGCGGTGAGTTTGTCCAGAAACAAGAACATAGGCAGCTGACTGTGCTTGGCAAGGGGCAGCTGCTGGAATTTTGCAATTGCCTTCACTGCGCACAGAAGCCCGCTGCTCTGCTGCTTCGTTTTCCGCATCCAGTCAATTGCACAGGATTGAAGCTGAGCCAGGCTGTTCAGCTTTGCTGCTTTTCAGCATCTCAGCTGCCCTTCTGCTCTGTGACAGCTCTCGAGGTTTCTTGCCTTCGCCAGGCTGCAACGTGCCCGCTACTACCGAGAGCTGGGCAGGAGTGGGCAGAGAGCACGCTCATCTGCCAGCAGGTTGCGGGTTGCTCAGGAAAGTGCAGTGTCCTCGGAATGTGCAGCAAATCCAAGCTCTTGGCAAGTTCGGGGGAAGTGAGCAGTGCTGGTAGACTTTCTCCTTGAGAAATGGAGTGGAAAAGCTATTCGCTAAGATGTAGGCGACTAGAGAGGCAGAATACGGAGCTCCGGAGCTGGCCGAAAAGAAGTGCCGCTTCCCGGCGTCTTTCGGCAGAAGCGGCGCTCCGGAGAGCACCGCTGCCGCTCCAGTCAGCTGTGCACCAAATAGCCGCTTCTTCGCCTCCGGCAGCCAGAGATCGCGGTAGCTTGCAAGAGGCGAAGAACAAAGCTGCGAAGAAGAGGGCTTGTGTGCGAAGCTTGCAGACTGCTGCAGCACGGTGGCTGCCGCTCTCCTGCCTGTTGAATTCACTCTTGGCATGCGAGTGGAAGGTGTTCCAGGACAATTTTCCTGGGTTTTTACGTAGTCCTGATGCATCCCTCCTTGGAAATTCTTGCCGCTCCCCAGAGGCTCCGAGATGCAGAGAACACGATGGCAGCTGCTGAAAAGAAGGGCCGCGGTGTGTTTGTCCAGAAACAAGAACATAGGCAGCTGACTGTGCTTGGCAAGGGGCAGCTGCTGGAATTTTGCAATTGCCTTCACTGCGCACAGAAGCCCGCTGCTCTGCTGCTTCGTTTTCCGCATCCAGTCAATTGCACAGGATTGAAGCTGAGCCAGGCTGTTCAGCTTTGCTGCTTTTCAGCATCTCAGCTGCCCTTCTGCTCTGTGACAGCTCTCGAGGTTTCTTGCCTTCGCCAGGCTGCAACGTGCCCGCTACTACCGAGAGCTGGGCAGGAGTGGGCAGAGAGCACGCTCATCTGCCAGCAGGTTGCGGGTTGCTCAGGAAAGTGCAGTGTCCTCGGAATGTGCAGCAAATCCAAGCTCTTGGCAAGTTCGGGGGAAGTGAGCAGTGCTGGTAGACTTTCTCCTTGAGAAATGGAGTGGAAAAGCTATTCGCTAAGATGTAGGCGACTAGAGAGGCAGAATACGGAGCTCCGGAGCTGGCCGAAAAGAAGTGCCGCTTCCCGGCGTCTTTCGGCAGAAGCGGCGCTCCGGAGAGCACCGCTGCCGCTCCAGTCAGCTGTGCACCAAATAGCCGCTTCTTCGCCTCCGGCAGCCAGAGATCGCGGTAGCTTGCAAGAGGCGAAGAACAAAGCTGCGAAGAAGAGGGCTTGTGTGCGAAGCTTGCAGACTGCTGCAGCACGGTGGCTGCCGCTCTCCTGCCTGTTGAATTCACTCTTGGCATGCGAGTGGAAGGTGTTCCAGGACAATTTTCCTGGGTTTTTACGTAGTCCTGATGCATCCCTCCTTGGAAATTCTTGCCGCTCCCCAGAGGCTCCGAGATGCAGAGAACACGATGGCAGCTGCTGAAAAGAAGGGCCGCGGTGTGTTTGTCCAGAAACAAGAACATAGGCAGCTGACTGTGCTTGGCAAGGGGCAGCTGCTGGAATTTTGCAATTGCCTTCACTGCGCACAGAAGCCCGCTGCTCTGCTGCTTCGTTTTCCGCATCCAGTCAATTGCACAGGATTGAAGCTGAGCCAGGCTGTTCAGCTTTGCTGCTTTTCAGCATCTCAGCTGCCCTTCTGCTCTGTGACAGCTCTCGAGGTTTCTTGCCTTCGCCAGGCTGCAACGTGCCCGCTACTACCGAGAGCTGGGCAGGAGTGGGCAGAGAGCACGCTCATCTGCCAGCAGGTTGCGGGTTGCTCAGGAAAGTGCAGTGTCCTCGGAATGTGCAGCAAATCCAAGCTCTTGGCAAGTTCGGGGGAAGTGAGCAGTGCTGGTAGACTTTCTCCTTGAGAAATGGAGTGGAAAAGCTATTCGCTAAGATGTAGGCGACTAGAGAGGCAGAATACGGAGCTCCGGAGCTGGCCGAAAAGAAGTGCCGCTTCCCGGCGTCTTTCGGCAGAAGCGGCGCTCCGGAGAGCACCGCTGCCGCTCCAGTCAGCTGTGCACCAAATAGCCGCTTCTTCGCCTCCGGCAGCCAGAGATCGCGGTAGCTTGCAAGAGGCGAAGAACAAAGCTGCGAAGAAGAGGGCTTGTGTGCGAAGCTTGCAGACTGCTGCAGCACGGTGGCTGCCGCTCTCCTGCCTGTTGAATTCACTCTTGGCATGCGAGTGGAAGGTGTTCCAGGACAATTTTCCTGGGTTTTTACGTAGTCCTGATGCATCCCTCCTTGGAAATTCTTGCCGCTCCCCAGAGGCTCCGAGATGCAGAGAACACGATGGCAGCTGCTGAAAAGAAGGGCCGCGGTGTGTTTGTCCAGAAACAAGAACATAGGCAGCTGACTGTGCTTGGCAAGGGGCAGCTGCTGGAATTTTGCAATTGCCTTCACTGCGCACAGAAGCCCGCTGCTCTGCTGCTTCGTTTTCCGCATTCAGTCAATTGCACAGGATTGAAGCTGAGCCAGGCTGTTCAGCTTTGCTGCTTTTCAGCATCTCAGCTGCCCTTCTGCTCTGTGACAGCTCTCGAGGTTTCTTGCCTTCGCCAGGCTGCAACGTGCCCGCTACTACCGAGAGCTGGGCAGGAGTGGGCAGAGAGCACGCTCATCTGCCAGCAGGTTGCGGGTTGCTCAGGAAAGTGCAGTGTCCTCGGAATGTGCAGCAAATCCAAGCTCTTGGCAAGTTCGGGGGAAGTGAGCAGTGCTGGTAGACTTTCTCCTTGAGAAATGGAGTGGAAAAGCTATTCGCTAAGATGTAGGCGACTAGAGAGGCAGAATACGGAGCTCCGGAGCTGGCCGAAAAGAAGTGCCGCTTCCCGGCGTCTTTCGGCAGAAGCGGCGCTCCGGAGAGCACCGCTGCCGCTCCAGTCAGCTGTGCACCAAATAGCCGCTTCTTCGCCTCCGGCAGCCAGAGATCGCGGTAGCTTGCAAGAGGCGAAGAACAAAGCTGCGAAGAAGAGGGCTTGTGTGCGAAGCTTGCAGACTGCTGCAGCACGGTGGCTGCCGCTCTCCTGCCTGTTGAATTCACTCTTGGCATGCGAGTGGAAGGTGTTCCAGGACAATTTTCCTGGGTTTTTACGTAGTCCTGATGCATCCCTCCTTGGAAATTCTTGCCGCTCCCCAGAGGCTCCGAGATGCAGAGAACACGATGGCAGCTGCTGAAAAGAAGGGCCGCGGTGTGTTTGTCCAGAAACAAGAACATAGGCAGCTGACTGTGCTTGGCAAGGGGCAGCTGCTGGAATTTTGCAATTGCCTTCACTGCGCACAGAAGCCCGCTGCTCTGCTGCTTCGTTTTCCGCATCAGTCAATTGCACAGGATTGAAGCTGAGCCAGGCTGTTCAGCTTTGCTGCTTTTCAGCATCTCAGCTGCCCTTCTGCTCTGTGACAGCTCTCGAGGTTTCTTGCCTTCGCCAGGCTGCAACGTGCCCGCTACTACCGAGAGCTGGGCAGGAGTGGGCAGAGAGCACGCTCATCTGCCAGCAGGTTGCGGGTTGCTCAGGAAAGTGCAGTGTCCTCGGAATGTGCAGCAAATCCAAGCTCTTGGCAAGTTCGGGGGAAGTGAGCAGTGCTGGTAGACTTTCTCCTTGAGAAATGGAGTGGAAAAGCTATTCGCTAAGATGTAGGCGACTAGAGAGGCAGAATACGGAGCTCCGGAGCTGGCCGAAAAGAAGTGCCGCTTCCCGGCGTCTTTCGGCAGAAGCGGCGCTCCGGAGAGCACCGCTGCCGCTCCAGTCAGCTGTGCACCAAATAGCCGCTTCTTCGCCTCCGGCAGCCAGAGATCGCGGTAGCTTGCAAGAGGCGAAGAACAAAGCTGCGAAGAAGAGGGCTTGTGTGCGAAGCTTGCAGACTGCTGCAGCACGGTGGCTGCCGCTCTCCTGCCTGTTGAATTCACTCTTGGCATGCGAGTGGAAGGTGTTCCAGGACAATTTTCCTGGGTTTTTACGTAGTCCTGATGCATCCCTCCTTGGAAATTCTTGCCGCTCCCCAGAGGCTCCGAGATGCAGAGAACACGATGGCAGCTGCTGAAAAGAAGGGCCGCGGTGAGTTTGTCCAGAAACAAGAACATAGGCAGCTGACTGTGCTTGGCAAGGGGCAGCTGCTGGAATTTTGCAATTGCCTTCACTGCGCACAGAAGCCCGCTGCTCTGCTGCTTCGTTTTCCGCATCCAGTCAATTGCACAGGATTGAAGCTGAGCCAGGCTGTTCAGCTTTGCTGCTTTTCAGCATCTCAGCTGCCCTTCTGCTCTGTGACAGCTCTCGAGGTTTCTTGCCTTCGCCAGGCTGCAACGTGCCCGCTACTACCGAGAGCTGGGCAGGAGTGGGCAGAGAGCACGCTCATCTGCCAGCAGGTTGCGGGTTGCTCAGGAAAGTGCAGTGTCCTCGGAATGTGCAGCAAATCCAAGCTCTTGGCAAGTTCGGGGGAAGTGAGCAGTGCTGGTAGACTTTCTCCTTGAGAAATGGAGTGGAAAAGCTATTCGCTAAGATGTAGGCGACTAGAGAGGCAGAATACGGAGCTCCGGAGCTGGCCGAAAAGAAGTGCCGCTTCCCGGCGTCTTTCGGCAGAAGCGGCGCTCCGGAGAGCACCGCTGCCGCTCCAGTCAGCTGTGCACCAAATAGCCGCTTCTTCGCCTCCGGCAGCCAGAGATCGCGGTAGCTTGCAAGAGGCGAAGAACAAAGCTGCGAAGAAGAGGGCTTGTGTGCGAAGCTTGCAGACTGCTGCAGCACGGTGGCTGCCGCTCTCCTGCCTGTTGAATTCACTCTTGGCATGCGAGTGGAAGGTGTTCCAGGACAATTTTCCTGGGTTTTTACGTAGTCCTGATGCATCCCTCCTTGGAAATTCTTGCCGCTCCCCAGAGGCTCCGAGATGCAGAGAACACGATGGCAGCTGCTGAAAAGAAGGGCCGCGGTGTGTTTGTCCAGAAACAAGAACATAGGCAGCTGACTGTGCTTGGCAAGGGGCAGCTGCTGGAATTTTGCAATTGCCTTCACTGCGCACAGAAGCCCGCTGCTCTGCTGCTTCGTTTTCCGCATCCAGTCAATTGCACAGGATTGAAGCTGAGCCAGGCTGTTCAGCTTTGCTGCTTTTCAGCATCTCAGCTGCCCTTCTGCTCTGTGACAGCTCTCGAGGTTTCTTGCCTTCGCCAGGCTGCAACGTGCCCGCTACTACCGAGAGCTGGGCAGGAGTGGGCAGAGAGCACGCTCATCTGCCAGCAGGTTGCGGGTTGCTCAGGAAAGTGCAGTGTCCTCGGAATGTGCAGCAAATCCAAGCTCTTGGCAAGTTCGGGGGAAGTGAGCAGTGCTGGTAGACTTTCTCCTTGAGAAATGGAGTGGAAAAGCTATTCGCTAAGATGTAGGCGACTAGAGAGGCAGAATACGGAGCTCCGGAGCTGGCCGAAAAGAAGTGCCGCTTCCCGGCGTCTTTCGGCAGAAGCGGCGCTCCGGAGAGCACCGCTGCCGCTCCAGTCAGCTGTGCACCAAATAGCCGCTTCTTCGCCTCCGGCAGCCAGAGATCGCGGTAGCTTGCAAGAGGCGAAGAACAAAGCTGCGAAGAAGAGGGCTTGTGTGCGAAGCTTGCAGACTGCTGCAGCACGGTGGCTGCCGCTCTCCTGCCTGTTGAATTCACTCTTGGCATGCGAGTGGAAGGTGTTCCAGGACAATTTTCCTGGGTTTTTACGTAGTCCTGATGCATCCCTCCTTGGAAATTCTTGCCGCTCCCCAGAGGCTCCGAGATGCAGAGAACACGATGGCAGCTGCTGAAAAGAAGGGCCGCGGTGTGTTTGTCCAGAAACAAGAACATAGGCAGCTGACTGTGCTTGGCAAGGGGCAGCTGCTGGAATTTTGCAATTGCCTTCACTGCGCACAGAAGCCCGCTGCTCTGCTGCTTCGTTTTCCGCATTCAGTCAATTGCACAGGATTGAAGCTGAGCCAGGCTGTTCAGCTTTGCTGCTTTTCAGCATCTCAGCTGCCCTTCTGCTCTGTGACAGCTCTCGAGGTTTCTTGCCTTCGCCAGGCTGCAACGTGCCCGCTACTACCGAGAGCTGGGCAGGAGTGGGCAGAGAGCACGCTCATCTGCCAGCAGGTTGCGGGTTGCTCAGGAAAGTGCAGTGTCCTCGGAATGTGCAGCAAATCCAAGCTCTTGGCAAGTTCGGGGGAAGTGAGCAGTGCTGGTAGACTTTCTCCTTGAGAAATGGAGTGGAAAAGCTATTCGCTAAGATGTAGGCGACTAGAGAGGCAGAATACGGAGCTCCGGAGCTGGCCGAAAAGAAGTGCCGCTTCCCGGCGTCTTTCGGCAGAAGCGGCGCTCCGGAGAGCACCGCTGCCGCTCCAGTCAGCTGTGCACCAAATAGCCGCTTCTTCGCCTCCGGCAGCCAGAGATCGCGGTAGCTTGCAAGAGGCGAAGAACAAAGCTGCGAAGAAGAGGGCTTGTGTGCGAAGCTTGCAGACTGCTGCAGCACGGTGGCTGCCGCTCTCCTGCCTGTTGAATTCACTCTTGGCATGCGAGTGGAAGGTGTTCCAGGACAATTTTCCTGGGTTTTTACGTAGTCCTGATGCATCCCTCCTTGGAAATTCTTGCCGCTCCCCAGAGGCTCCGAGATGCAGAGAACACGATGGCAGCTGCTGAAAAGAAGGGCCGCGGTGTGTTTGTCCAGAAACAAGAACATAGGCAGCTGACTGTGCTTGGCAAGGGGCAGCTGCTGGAATTTTGCAATTGCCTTCACTGCGCACAGAAGCCCGCTGCTCTGCTGCTTCGTTTTCCGCATCCAGTCAATTGCACAGGATTGAAGCTGAGCCAGGCTGTTCAGCTTTGCTGCTTTTCAGCATCTCAGCTGCCCTTCTGCTCTGTGACAGCTCTCGAGGTTTCTTGCCTTCGCCAGGCTGCAACGTGCCCGCTACTACCGAGAGCTGGGCAGGAGTGGGCAGAGAGCACGCTCATCTGCCAGCAGGTTGCGGGTTGCTCAGGAAAGTGCAGTGTCCTCGGAATGTGCAGCAAATCCAAGCTCTTGGCAAGTTCGGGGGAAGTGAGCAGTGCTGGTAGACTTTCTCCTTGAGAAATGGAGTGGAAAAGCTATTCGCTAAGATGTAGGCGACTAGAGAGGCAGAATACGGAGCTCCGGAGCTGGCCGAAAAGAAGTGCCGCTTCCCGGCGTCTTTCGGCAGAAGCGGCGCTCCGGAGAGCACCGCTGCCGCTCCAGTCAGCTGTGCACCAAATAGCCGCTTCTTCGCCTCCGGCAGCCAGAGATCGCGGTAGCTTGCAAGAGGCGAAGAACAAAGCTGCGAAGAAGAGGGCTTGTGTGCGAAGCTTGCAGACTGCTGCAGCACGGTGGCTGCCGCTCTCCTGCCTGTTGAATTCACTCTTGGCATGCGAGTGGAAGGTGTTCCAGGACAATTTTCCTGGGTTTTTACGTAGTCCTGATGCATCCCTCCTTGGAAATTCTTGCCGCTCCCCAGAGGCTCCGAGATGCAGAGAACACGATGGCAGCTGCTGAAAAGAAGGGCCGCGGTGTGTTTGTCCAGAAACAAGAACATAGGCAGCTGACTGTGCTTGGCAAGGGGCAGCTGCTGGAATTTTGCAATTGCCTTCACTGCGCACAGAAGCCCGCTGCTCTGCTGCTTCGTTTTCCGCATCCAGTCAATTGCACAGGATTGAAGCTGAGCCAGGCTGTTCAGCTTTGCTGCTTTTCAGCATCTCAGCTGCCCTTCTGCTCTGTGACAGCTCTCGAGGTTTCTTGCCTTCGCCAGGCTGCAACGTGCCCGCTACTACCGAGAGCTGGGCAGGAGTGGGCAGAGAGCACGCTCATCTGCCAGCAGGTTGCGGGTTGCTCAGGAAAGTGCAGTGTCCTCGGAATGTGCAGCAAATCCAAGCTCTTGGCAAGTTCGGGGGAAGTGAGCAGTGCTGGTAGACTTTCTCCTTGAGAAATGGAGTGGAAAAGCTATTCGCTAAGATGTAGGCGACTAGAGAGGCAGAATACGGAGCTCCGGAGCTGGCCGAAAAGAAGTGCCGCTTCCCGGCGTCTTTCGGCAGAAGCGGCGCTCCGGAGAGCACCGCTGCCGCTCCAGTCAGCTGTGCACCAAATAGCCGCTTCTTCGCCTCCGGCAGCCAGAGATCGCGGTAGCTTGCAAGAGGCGAAGAACAAAGCTGCGAAGAAGAGGGCTTGTGTGCGAAGCTTGCAGACTGCTGCAGCACGGTGGCTGCCGCTCTCCTGCCTGTTGAATTCACTCTTGGCATGCGAGTGGAAGGTGTTCCAGGACAATTTTCCTGGGTTTTTACGTAGTCCTGATGCATCCCTCCTTGGAAATTCTTGCCGCTCCCCAGAGGCTCCGAGATGCAGAGAACACGATGGCAGCTGCTGAAAAGAAGGGCCGCGGTGTGTTTGTCCAGAAACAAGAACATAGGCAGCTGACTGTGCTTGGCAAGGGGCAGCTGCTGGAATTTTGCAATTGCCTTCACTGCGCACAGAAGCCCGCTGCTCTGCTGCTTCGTTTTCCGCATCCAGTCAATTGCACAGGATTGAAGCTGAGCCAGGCTGTTCAGCTTTGCTGCTTTTCAGCATCTCAGCTGCCCTTCTGCTCTGTGACAGCTCTCGAGGTTTCTTGCCTTCGCCAGGCTGCAACGTGCCCGCTACTACCGAGAGCTGGGCAGGAGTGGGCAGAGAGCACGCTCATCTGCCAGCAGGTTGCGGGTTGCTCAGGAAAGTGCAGTGTCCTCGGAATGTGCAGCAAATCCAAGCTCTTGGCAAGTTCGGGGGAAGTGAGCAGTGCTGGTAGACTTTCTCCTTGAGAAATGGAGTGGAAAAGCTATTCGCTAAGATGTAGGCGACTAGAGAGGCAGAATACGGAGCTCCGGAGCTGGCCGAAAAGAAGTGCCGCTTCCCGGCGTCTTTCGGCAGAAGCGGCGCTCCGGAGAGCACCGCTGCCGCTCCAGTCAGCTGTGCACCAAATAGCCGCTTCTTCGCCTCCGGCAGCCAGAGATCGCGGTAGCTTGCAAGAGGCGAAGAACAAAGCTGCGAAGAAGAGGGCTTGTGTGCGAAGCTTGCAGACTGCTGCAGCACGGTGGCTGCCGCTCTCCTGCCTGTTGAATTCACTCTTGGCATGCGAGTGGAAGGTGTTCCAGGACAATTTTCCTGGGTTTTTACGTAGTCCTGATGCATCCCTCCTTGGAAATTCTTGCCGCTCCCCAGAGGCTCCGAGATGCAGAGAACACGATGGCAGCTGCTGAAAAGAAGGGCCGCGGTGAGTTTGTCCAGAAACAAGAACATAGGCAGCTGACTGTGCTTGGCAAGGGGCAGCTGCTGGAATTTTGCAATTGCCTTCACTGCGCACAGAAGCCCGCTGCTCTGCTGCTTCGTTTTCCGCATCCAGTCAATTGCACAGGATTGAAGCTGAGCCAGGCTGTTCAGCTTTGCTGCTTTTCAGCATCTCAGCTGCCCTTCTGCTCTGTGACAGCTCTCGAGGTTTCTTGCCTTCGCCAGGCTGCAACGTGCCCGCTACTACCGAGAGCTGGGCAGGAGTGGGCAGAGAGCACGCTCATCTGCCAGCAGGTTGCGGGTTGCTCAGGAAAGTGCAGTGTCCTCGGAATGTGCAGCAAATCCAAGCTCTTGGCAAGTTCGGGGGAAGTGAGCAGTGCTGGTAGACTTTCTCCTTGAGAAATGGAGTGGAAAAGCTATTCGCTAAGATGTAGGCGACTAGAGAGGCAGAATACGGAGCTCCGGAGCTGGCCGAAAAGAAGTGCCGCTTCCCGGCGTCTTTCGGCAGAAGCGGCGCTCCGGAGAGCACCGCTGCCGCTCCAGTCAGCTGTGCACCAAATAGCCGCTTCTTCGCCTCCGGCAGCCAGAGATCGCGGTAGCTTGCAAGAGGCGAAGAACAAAGCTGCGAAGAAGAGGGCTTGTGTGCGAAGCTTGCAGACTGCTGCAGCACGGTGGCTGCCGCTCTCCTGCCTGTTGAATTCACTCTTGGCATGCGAGTGGAAGGTGTTCCAGGACAATTTTCCTGGGTTTTTACGTAGTCCTGATGCATCCCTCCTTGGAAATTCTTGCCGCTCCCCAGAGGCTCCGAGATGCAGAGAACACGATGGCAGCTGCTGAAAAGAAGGGCCGCGGTGTGTTTGTCCAGAAACAAGAACATAGGCAGCTGACTGTGCTTGGCAAGGGGCAGCTGCTGGAATTTTGCAATTGCCTTCACTGCGCACAGAAGCCCGCTGCTCTGCTGCTTCGTTTTCCGCATTCAGTCAATTGCACAGGATTGAAGCTGAGCCAGGCTGTTCAGCTTTGCTGCTTTTCAGCATCTCAGCTGCCCTTCTGCTCTGTGACAGCTCTCGAGGTTTCTTGCCTTCGCCAGGCTGCAACGTGCCCGCTACTACCGAGAGCTGGGCAGGAGTGGGCAGAGAGCACGCTCATCTGCCAGCAGGTTGCGGGTTGCTCAGGAAAGTGCAGTGTCCTCGGAATGTGCAGCAAATCCAAGCTCTTGGCAAGTTCGGGGGAAGTGAGCAGTGCTGGTAGACTTTCTCCTTGAGAAATGGAGTGGAAAAGCTATTCGCTAAGATGTAGGCGACTAGAGAGGCAGAATACGGAGCTCCGGAGCTGGCCGAAAAGAAGTGCCGCTTCCCGGCGTCTTTCGGCAGAAGCGGCGCTCCGGAGAGCACCGCTGCCGCTCCAGTCAGCTGTGCACCAAATAGCCGCTTCTTCGCCTCCGGCAGCCAGAGATCGCGGTAGCTTGCAAGAGGCGAAGAACAAAGCTGCGAAGAAGAGGGCTTGTGTGCGAAGCTTGCAGACTGCTGCAGCACGGTGGCTGCCGCTCTCCTGCCTGTTGAATTCACTCTTGGCATGCGAGTGGAAGGTGTTCCAGGACAATTTTCCTGGGTTTTTACGTAGTCCTGATGCATCCCTCCTTGGAAATTCTTGCCGCTCCCCAGAGGCTCCGAGATGCAGAGAACACGATGGCAGCTGCTGAAAAGAAGGGCCGCGGTGAGTTTGTCCAGAAACAAGAACATAGGCAGCTGACTGTGCTTGGCAAGGGGCAGCTGCTGGAATTTTGCAATTGCCTTCACTGCGCACAGAAGCCCGCTGCTCTGCTGCTTCGTTTTCCGCATCCAGTCAATTGCACAGGATTGAAGCTGAGCCAGGCTGTTCAGCTTTGCTGCTTTTCAGCATCTCAGCTGCCCTTCTGCTCTGTGACAGCTCTCGAGGTTTCTTGCCTTCGCCAGGCTGCAACGTGCCCGCTACTACCGAGAGCTGGGCAGGAGTGGGCAGAGAGCACGCTCATCTGCCAGCAGGTTGCGGGTTGCTCAGGAAAGTGCAGTGTCCTCGGAATGTGCAGCAAATCCAAGCTCTTGGCAAGTTCGGGGGAAGTGAGCAGTGCTGGTAGACTTTCTCCTTGAGAAATGGAGTGGAAAAGCTATTCGCTAAGATGTAGGCGACTAGAGAGGCAGAATACGGAGCTCCGGAGCTGGCCGAAAAGAAGTGCCGCTTCCCGGCGTCTTTCGGCAGAAGCGGCGCTCCGGAGAGCACCGCTGCCGCTCCAGTCAGCTGTGCACCAAATAGCCGCTTCTTCGCCTCCGGCAGCCAGAGATCGCGGTAGCTTGCAAGAGGCGAAGAACAAAGCTGCGAAGAAGAGGGCTTGTGTGCGAAGCTTGCAGACTGCTGCAGCACGGTGGCTGCCGCTCTCCTGCCTGTTGAATTCACTCTTGGCATGCGAGTGGAAGGTGTTCCAGGACAATTTTCCTGGGTTTTTACGTAGTCCTGATGCATCCCTCCTTGGAAATTCTTGCCGCTCCCCAGAGGCTCCGAGATGCAGAGAACACGATGGCAGCTGCTGAAAAGAAGGGCCGCGGTGTGTTTGTCCAGAAACAAGAACATAGGCAGCTGACTGTGCTTGGCAAGGGGCAGCTGCTGGAATTTTGCAATTGCCTTCACTGCGCACAGAAGCCCGCTGCTCTGCTGCTTCGTTTTCCGCATCCAGTCAATTGCACAGGATTGAAGCTGAGCCAGGCTGTTCAGCTTTGCTGCTTTTCAGCATCTCAGCTGCCCTTCTGCTCTGTGACAGCTCTCGAGGTTTCTTGCCTTCGCCAGGCTGCAACGTGCCCGCTACTACCGAGAGCTGGGCAGGAGTGGGCAGAGAGCACGCTCATCTGCCAGCAGGTTGCGGGTTGCTCAGGAAAGTGCAGTGTCCTCGGAATGTGCAGCAAATCCAAGCTCTTGGCAAGTTCGGGGGAAGTGAGCAGTGCTGGTAGACTTTCTCCTTGAGAAATGGAGTGGAAAAGCTATTCGCTAAGATGTAGGCGACTAGAGAGGCAGAATACGGAGCTCCGGAGCTGGCCGAAAAGAAGTGCCGCTTCCCGGCGTCTTTCGGCAGAAGCGGCGCTCCGGAGAGCACCGCTGCCGCTCCAGTCAGCTGTGCACCAAATAGCCGCTTCTTCGCCTCCGGCAGCCAGAGATCGCGGTAGCTTGCAAGAGGCGAAGAACAAAGCTGCGAAGAAGAGGGCTTGTGTGCGAAGCTTGCAGACTGCTGCAGCACGGTGGCTGCCGCTCTCCTGCCTGTTGAATTCACTCTTGGCATGCGAGTGGAAGGTGTTCCAGGACAATTTTCCTGGGTTTTTACGTAGTCCTGATGCATCCCTCCTTGGAAATTCTTGCCGCTCCCCAGAGGCTCCGAGATGCAGAGAACACGATGGCAGCTGCTGAAAAGAAGGGCCGCGGTGTGTTTGTCCAGAAACAAGAACATAGGCAGCTGACTGTGCTTGGCAAGGGGCAGCTGCTGGAATTTTGCAATTGCCTTCACTGCGCACAGAAGCCCGCTGCTCTGCTGCTTCGTTTTCCGCATCCAGTCAATTGCACAGGATTGAAGCTGAGCCAGGCTGTTCAGCTTTGCTGCTTTTCAGCATCTCAGCTGCCCTTCTGCTCTGTGACAGCTCTCGAGGTTTCTTGCCTTCGCCAGGCTGCAACGTGCCCGCTACTACCGAGAGCTGGGCAGGAGTGGGCAGAGAGCACGCTCATCTGCCAGCAGGTTGCGGGTTGCTCAGGAAAGTGCAGTGTCCTCGGAATGTGCAGCAAATCCAAGCTCTTGGCAAGTTCGGGGGAAGTGAGCAGTGCTGGTAGACTTTCTCCTTGAGAAATGGAGTGGAAAAGCTATTCGCTAAGATGTAGGCGACTAGAGAGGCAGAATACGGAGCTCCGGAGCTGGCCGAAAAGAAGTGCCGCTTCCCGGCGTCTTTCGGCAGAAGCGGCGCTCCGGAGAGCACCGCTGCCGCTCCAGTCAGCTGTGCACCAAATAGCCGCTTCTTCGCCTCCGGCAGCCAGAGATCGCGGTAGCTTGCAAGAGGCGAAGAACAAAGCTGCGAAGAAGAGGGCTTGTGTGCGAAGCTTGCAGACTGCTGCAGCACGGTGGCTGCCGCTCTCCTGCCTGTTGAATTCACTCTTGGCATGCGAGTGGAAGGTGTTCCAGGACAATTTTCCTGGGTTTTTACGTAGTCCTGATGCATCCCTCCTTGGAAATTCTTGCCGCTCCCCAGAGGCTCCGAGATGCAGAGAACACGATGGCAGCTGCTGAAAAGAAGGGCCGCGGTGAGTTTGTCCAGAAACAAGAACATAGGCAGCTGACTGTGCTTGGCAAGGGGCAGCTGCTGGAATTTTGCAATTGCCTTCACTGCGCACAGAAGCCCGCTGCTCTGCTGCTTCGTTTTCCGCATCCAGTCAATTGCACAGGATTGAAGCTGAGCCAGGCTGTTCAGCTTTGCTGCTTTTCAGCATCTCAGCTGCCCTTCTGCTCTGTGACAGCTCTCGAGGTTTCTTGCCTTCGCCAGGCTGCAACGTGCCCGCTACTACCGAGAGCTGGGCAGGAGTGGGCAGAGAGCACGCTCATCTGCCAGCAGGTTGCGGGTTGCTCAGGAAAGTGCAGTGTCCTCGGAATGTGCAGCAAATCCAAGCTCTTGGCAAGTTCGGGGGAAGTGAGCAGTGCTGGTAGACTTTCTCCTTGAGAAATGGAGTGGAAAAGCTATTCGCTAAGATGTAGGCGACTAGAGAGGCAGAATACGGAGCTCCGGAGCTGGCCGAAAAGAAGTGCCGCTTCCCGGCGTCTTTCGGCAGAAGCGGCGCTCCGGAGAGCACCGCTGCCGCTCCAGTCAGCTGTGCACCAAATAGCCGCTTCTTCGCCTCCGGCAGCCAGAGATCGCGGTAGCTTGCAAGAGGCGAAGAACAAAGCTGCGAAGAAGAGGGCTTGTGTGCGAAGCTTGCAGACTGCTGCAGCACGGTGGCTGCCGCTCTCCTGCCTGTTGAATTCACTCTTGGCATGCGAGTGGAAGGTGTTCCAGGACAATTTTCCTGGGTTTTTACGTAGTCCTGATGCATCCCTCCTTGGAAATTCTTGCCGCTCCCCAGAGGCTCCGAGATGCAGAGAACACGATGGCAGCTGCTGAAAAGAAGGGCCGCGGTGTGTTTGTCCAGAAACAAGAACATAGGCAGCTGACTGTGCTTGGCAAGGGGCAGCTGCTGGAATTTTGCAATTGCCTTCACTGCGCACAGAAGCCCGCTGCTCTGCTGCTTCGTTTTCCGCATTCAGTCAATTGCACAGGATTGAAGCTGAGCCAGGCTGTTCAGCTTTGCTGCTTTTCAGCATCTCAGCTGCCCTTCTGCTCTGTGACAGCTCTCGAGGTTTCTTGCCTTCGCCAGGCTGCAACGTGCCCGCTACTACCGAGAGCTGGGCAGGAGTGGGCAGAGAGCACGCTCATCTGCCAGCAGGTTGCGGGTTGCTCAGGAAAGTGCAGTGTCCTCGGAATGTGCAGCAAATCCAAGCTCTTGGCAAGTTCGGGGGAAGTGAGCAGTGCTGGTAGACTTTCTCCTTGAGAAATGGAGTGGAAAAGCTATTCGCTAAGATGTAGGCGACTAGAGAGGCAGAATACGGAGCTCCGGAGCTGGCCGAAAAGAAGTGCCGCTTCCCGGCGTCTTTCGGCAGAAGCGGCGCTCCGGAGAGCACCGCTGCCGCTCCAGTCAGCTGTGCACCAAATAGCCGCTTCTTCGCCTCCGGCAGCCAGAGATCGCGGTAGCTTGCAAGAGGCGAAGAACAAAGCTGCGAAGAAGAGGGCTTGTGTGCGAAGCTTGCAGACTGCTGCAGCACGGTGGCTGCCGCTCTCCTGCCTGTTGAATTCACTCTTGGCATGCGAGTGGAAGGTGTTCCAGGACAATTTTCCTGGGTTTTTACGTAGTCCTGATGCATCCCTCCTTGGAAATTCTTGCCGCTCCCCAGAGGCTCCGAGATGCAGAGAACACGATGGCAGCTGCTGAAAAGAAGGGCCGCGGTGAGTTTGTCCAGAAACAAGAACATAGGCAGCTGACTGTGCTTGGCAAGGGGCAGCTGCTGGAATTTTGCAATTGCCTTCACTGCGCACAGAAGCCCGCTGCTCTGCTGCTTCGTTTTCCGCATCCAGTCAATTGCACAGGATTGAAGCTGAGCCAGGCTGTTCAGCTTTGCTGCTTTTCAGCATCTCAGCTGCCCTTCTGCTCTGTGACAGCTCTCGAGGTTTCTTGCCTTCGCCAGGCTGCAACGTGCCCGCTACTACCGAGAGCTGGGCAGGAGTGGGCAGAGAGCACGCTCATCTGCCAGCAGGTTGCGGGTTGCTCAGGAAAGTGCAGTGTCCTCGGAATGTGCAGCAAATCCAAGCTCTTGGCAAGTTCGGGGGAAGTGAGCAGTGCTGGTAGACTTTCTCCTTGAGAAATGGAGTGGAAAAGCTATTCGCTAAGATGTAGGCGACTAGAGAGGCAGAATACGGAGCTCCGGAGCTGGCCGAAAAGAAGTGCCGCTTCCCGGCGTCTTTCGGCAGAAGCGGCGCTCCGGAGAGCACCGCTGCCGCTCCAGTCAGCTGTGCACCAAATAGCCGCTTCTTCGCCTCCGGCAGCCAGAGATCGCGGTAGCTTGCAAGAGGCGAAGAACAAAGCTGCGAAGAAGAGGGCTTGTGTGCGAAGCTTGCAGACTGCTGCAGCACGGTGGCTGCCGCTCTCCTGCCTGTTGAATTCACTCTTGGCATGCGAGTGGAAGGTGTTCCAGGACAATTTTCCTGGGTTTTTACGTAGTCCTGATGCATCCCTCCTTGGAAATTCTTGCCGCTCCCCAGAGGCTCCGAGATGCAGAGAACACGATGGCAGCTGCTGAAAAGAAGGGCCGCGGTGTGTTTGTCCAGAAACAAGAACATAGGCAGCTGACTGTGCTTGGCAAGGGGCAGCTGCTGGAATTTTGCAATTGCCTTCACTGCGCACAGAAGCCCGCTGCTCTGCTGCTTCGTTTTCCGCATCCAGTCAATTGCACAGGATTGAAGCTGAGCCAGGCTGTTCAGCTTTGCTGCTTTTCAGCATCTCAGCTGCCCTTCTGCTCTGTGACAGCTCTCGAGGTTTCTTGCCTTCGCCAGGCTGCAACGTGCCCGCTACTACCGAGAGCTGGGCAGGAGTGGGCAGAGAGCACGCTCATCTGCCAGCAGGTTGCGGGTTGCTCAGGAAAGTGCAGTGTCCTCGGAATGTGCAGCAAATCCAAGCTCTTGGCAAGTTCGGGGGAAGTGAGCAGTGCTGGTAGACTTTCTCCTTGAGAAATGGAGTGGAAAAGCTATTCGCTAAGATGTAGGCGACTAGAGAGGCAGAATACGGAGCTCCGGAGCTGGCCGAAAAGAAGTGCCGCTTCCCGGCGTCTTTCGGCAGAAGCGGCGCTCCGGAGAGCACCGCTGCCGCTCCAGTCAGCTGTGCACCAAATAGCCGCTTCTTCGCCTCCGGCAGCCAGAGATCGCGGTAGCTTGCAAGAGGCGAAGAACAAAGCTGCGAAGAAGAGGGCTTGTGTGCGAAGCTTGCAGACTGCTGCAGCACGGTGGCTGCCGCTCTCCTGCCTGTTGAATTCACTCTTGGCATGCGAGTGGAAGGTGTTCCAGGACAATTTTCCTGGGTTTTTACGTAGTCCTGATGCATCCCTCCTTGGAAATTCTTGCCGCTCCCCAGAGGCTCCGAGATGCAGAGAACACGATGGCAGCTGCTGAAAAGAAGGGCCGCGGTGAGTTTGTCCAGAAACAAGAACATAGGCAGCTGACTGTGCTTGGCAAGGGGCAGCTGCTGGAATTTTGCAATTGCCTTCACTGCGCACAGAAGCCCGCTGCTCTGCTGCTTCGTTTTCCGCATTCAGTCAATTGCACAGGATTGAAGCTGAGCCAGGCTGTTCAGCTTTGCTGCTTTTCAGCATCTCAGCTGCCCTTCTGCTCTGTGACAGCTCTCGAGGTTTCTTGCCTTCGCCAGGCTGCAACGTGCCCGCTACTACCGAGAGCTGGGCAGGAGTGGGCAGAGAGCACGCTCATCTGCCAGCAGGTTGCGGGTTGCTCAGGAAAGTGCAGTGTCCTCGGAATGTGCAGCAAATCCAAGCTCTTGGCAAGTTCGGGGGAAGTGAGCAGTGCTGGTAGACTTTCTCCTTGAGAAATGGAGTGGAAAAGCTATTCGCTAAGATGTAGGCGACTAGAGAGGCAGAATACGGAGCTCCGGAGCTGGCCGAAAAGAAGTGCCGCTTCCCGGCGTCTTTCGGCAGAAGCGGCGCTCCGGAGAGCACCGCTGCCGCTCCAGTCAGCTGTGCACCAAATAGCCGCTTCTTCGCCTCCGGCAGCCAGAGATCGCGGTAGCTTGCAAGAGGCGAAGAACAAAGCTGCGAAGAAGAGGGCTTGTGTGCGAAGCTTGCAGACTGCTGCAGCACGGTGGCTGCCGCTCTCCTGCCTGTTGAATTCACTCTTGGCATGCGAGTGGAAGGTGTTCCAGGACAATTTTCCTGGGTTTTTACGTAGTCCTGATGCATCCCTCCTTGGAAATTCTTGCCGCTCCCCAGAGGCTCCGAGATGCAGAGAACACGATGGCAGCTGCTGAAAAGAAGGGCCGCGGTGTGTTTGTCCAGAAACAAGAACATAGGCAGCTGACTGTGCTTGGCAAGGGGCAGCTGCTGGAATTTTGCAATTGCCTTCACTGCGCACAGAAGCCCGCTGCTCTGCTGCTTCGTTTTCCGCATTCAGTCAATTGCACAGGATTGAAGCTGAGCCAGGCTGTTCAGCTTTGCTGCTTTTCAGCATCTCAGCTGCCCTTCTGCTCTGTGACAGCTCTCGAGGTTTCTTGCCTTCGCCAGGCTGCAACGTGCCCGCTACTACCGAGAGCTGGGCAGGAGTGGGCAGAGAGCACGCTCATCTGCCAGCAGGTTGCGGGTTGCTCAGGAAAGTGCAGTGTCCTCGGAATGTGCAGCAAATCCAAGCTCTTGGCAAGTTCGGGGGAAGTGAGCAGTGCTGGTAGACTTTCTCCTTGAGAAATGGAGTGGAAAAGCTATTCGCTAAGATGTAGGCGACTAGAGAGGCAGAATACGGAGCTCCGGAGCTGGCCGAAAAGAAGTGCCGCTTCCCGGCGTCTTTCGGCAGAAGCGGCGCTCCGGAGAGCACCGCTGCCGCTCCAGTCAGCTGTGCACCAAATAGCCGCTTCTTCGCCTCCGGCAGCCAGAGATCGCGGTAGCTTGCAAGAGGCGAAGAACAAAGCTGCGAAGAAGAGGGCTTGTGTGCGAAGCTTGCAGACTGCTGCAGCACGGTGGCTGCCGCTCTCCTGCCTGTTGAATTCACTCTTGGCATGCGAGTGGAAGGTGTTCCAGGACAATTTTCCTGGGTTTTTACGTAGTCCTGATGCATCCCTCCTTGGAAATTCTTGCCGCTCCCCAGAGGCTCCGAGATGCAGAGAACACGATGGCAGCTGCTGAAAAGAAGGGCCGCGGTGAGTTTTGTCCAGAAACAAGAACATAGGCAGCTGACTGTGCTTGGCAAGGGGCAGCTGCTGGAATTTTGCAATTGCCTTCACTGCGCACAGAAGCCCGCTGCTCTGCTGCTTCGTTTTCCGCATCCAGTCAATTGCACAGGATTGAAGCTGAGCCAGGCTGTTCAGCTTTGCTGCTTTTCAGCATCTCAGCTGCCCTTCTGCTCTGTGACAGCTCTCGAGGTTTCTTGCCTTCGCCAGGCTGCAACGTGCCCGCTACTACCGAGAGCTGGGCAGGAGTGGGCAGAGAGCACGCTCATCTGCCAGCAGGTTGCGGGTTGCTCAGGAAAGTGCAGTGTCCTCGGAATGTGCAGCAAATCCAAGCTCTTGGCAAGTTCGGGGGAAGTGAGCAGTGCTGGTAGACTTTCTCCTTGAGAAATGGAGTGGAAAAGCTATTCGCTAAGATGTAGGCGACTAGAGAGGCAGAATACGGAGCTCCGGAGCTGGCCGAAAAGAAGTGCCGCTTCCCGGCGTCTTTCGGCAGAAGCGGCGCTCCGGAGAGCACCGCTGCCGCTCCAGTCAGCTGTGCACCAAATAGCCGCTTCTTCGCCTCCGGCAGCCAGAGATCGCGGTAGCTTGCAAGAGGCGAAGAACAAAGCTGCGAAGAAGAGGGCTTGTGTGCGAAGCTTGCAGACTGCTGCAGCACGGTGGCTGCCGCTCTCCTGCCTGTTGAATTCACTCTTGGCATGCGAGTGGAAGGTGTTCCAGGACAATTTTCCTGGGTTTTTACGTAGTCCTGATGCATCCCTCCTTGGAAATTCTTGCCGCTCCCCAGAGGCTCCGAGATGCAGAGAACACGATGGCAGCTGCTGAAAAGAAGGGCCGCGGTGTGTTTGTCCAGAAACAAGAACATAGGCAGCTGACTGTGCTTGGCAAGGGGCAGCTGCTGGAATTTTGCAATTGCCTTCACTGCGCACAGAAGCCCGCTGCTCTGCTGCTTCGTTTTCCGCATCAGTCAATTGCACAGGATTGAAGCTGAGCCAGGCTGTTCAGCTTTGCTGCTTTTCAGCATCTCAGCTGCCCTTCTGCTCTGTGACAGCTCTCGAGGTTTCTTGCCTTCGCCAGGCTGCAACGTGCCCGCTACTACCGAGAGCTGGGCAGGAGTGGGCAGAGAGCACGCTCATCTGCCAGCAGGTTGCGGGTTGCTCAGGAAAGTGCAGTGTCCTCGGAATGTGCAGCAAATCCAAGCTCTTGGCAAGTTCGGGGGAAGTGAGCAGTGCTGGTAGACTTTCTCCTTGAGAAATGGAGTGGAAAAGCTATTCGCTAAGATGTAGGCGACTAGAGAGGCAGAATACGGAGCTCCGGAGCTGGCCGAAAAGAAGTGCCGCTTCCCGGCGTCTTTCGGCAGAAGCGGCGCTCCGGAGAGCACCGCTGCCGCTCCAGTCAGCTGTGCACCAAATAGCCGCTTCTTCGCCTCCGGCAGCCAGAGATCGCGGTAGCTTGCAAGAGGCGAAGAACAAAGCTGCGAAGAAGAGGGCTTGTGTGCGAAGCTTGCAGACTGCTGCAGCACGGTGGCTGCCGCTCTCCTGCCTGTTGAATTCACTCTTGGCATGCGAGTGGAAGGTGTTCCAGGACAATTTTCCTGGGTTTTTACGTAGTCCTGATGCATCCCTCCTTGGAAATTCTTGCCGCTCCCCAGAGGCTCCGAGATGCAGAGAACACGATGGCAGCTGCTGAAAAGAAGGGCCGCGGTGAGTTTGTCCAGAAACAAGAACATAGGCAGCTGACTGTGCTTGGCAAGGGGCAGCTGCTGGAATTTTGCAATTGCCTTCACTGCGCACAGAAGCCCGCTGCTCTGCTGCTTCGTTTTCCGCATTCAGTCAATTGCACAGGATTGAAGCTGAGCCAGGCTGTTCAGCTTTGCTGCTTTTCAGCATCTCAGCTGCCCTTCTGCTCTGTGACAGCTCTCGAGGTTTCTTGCCTTCGCCAGGCTGCAACGTGCCCGCTACTACCGAGAGCTGGGCAGGAGTGGGCAGAGAGCACGCTCATCTGCCAGCAGGTTGCGGGTTGCTCAGGAAAGTGCAGTGTCCTCGGAATGTGCAGCAAATCCAAGCTCTTGGCAAGTTCGGGGGAAGTGAGCAGTGCTGGTAGACTTTCTCCTTGAGAAATGGAGTGGAAAAGCTATTCGCTAAGATGTAGGCGACTAGAGAGGCAGAATACGGAGCTCCGGAGCTGGCCGAAAAGAAGTGCCGCTTCCCGGCGTCTTTCGGCAGAAGCGGCGCTCCGGAGAGCACCGCTGCCGCTCCAGTCAGCTGTGCACCAAATAGCCGCTTCTTCGCCTCCGGCAGCCAGAGATCGCGGTAGCTTGCAAGAGGCGAAGAACAAAGCTGCGAAGAAGAGGGCTTGTGTGCGAAGCTTGCAGACTGCTGCAGCACGGTGGCTGCCGCTCTCCTGCCTGTTGAATTCACTCTTGGCATGCGAGTGGAAGGTGTTCCAGGACAATTTTCCTGGGTTTTTACGTAGTCCTGATGCATCCCTCCTTGGAAATTCTTGCCGCTCCCCAGAGGCTCCGAGATGCAGAGAACACGATGGCAGCTGCTGAAAAGAAGGGCCGCGGTGTGTTTGTCCAGAAACAAGAACATAGGCAGCTGACTGTGCTTGGCAAGGGGCAGCTGCTGGAATTTTGCAATTGCCTTCACTGCGCACAGAAGCCCGCTGCTCTGCTGCTTCGTTTTCCGCATTCAGTCAATTGCACAGGATTGAAGCTGAGCCAGGCTGTTCAGCTTTGCTGCTTTTCAGCATCTCAGCTGCCCTTCTGCTCTGTGACAGCTCTCGAGGTTTCTTGCCTTCGCCAGGCTGCAACGTGCCCGCTACTACCGAGAGCTGGGCAGGAGTGGGCAGAGAGCACGCTCATCTGCCAGCAGGTTGCGGGTTGCTCAGGAAAGTGCAGTGTCCTCGGAATGTGCAGCAAATCCAAGCTCTTGGCAAGTTCGGGGGAAGTGAGCAGTGCTGGTAGACTTTCTCCTTGAGAAATGGAGTGGAAAAGCTATTCGCTAAGATGTAGGCGACTAGAGAGGCAGAATACGGAGCTCCGGAGCTGGCCGAAAAGAAGTGCCGCTTCCCGGCGTCTTTCGGCAGAAGCGGCGCTCCGGAGAGCACCGCTGCCGCTCCAGTCAGCTGTGCACCAAATAGCCGCTTCTTCGCCTCCGGCAGCCAGAGATCGCGGTAGCTTGCAAGAGGCGAAGAACAAAGCTGCGAAGAAGAGGGCTTGTGTGCGAAGCTTGCAGACTGCTGCAGCACGGTGGCTGCCGCTCTCCTGCCTGTTGAATTCACTCTTGGCATGCGAGTGGAAGGTGTTCCAGGACAATTTTCCTGGGTTTTTACGTAGTCCTGATGCATCCCTCCTTGGAAATTCTTGCCGCTCCCCAGAGGCTCCGAGATGCAGAGAACACGATGGCAGCTGCTGAAAAGAAGGGCCGCGGTGAGTTTGTCCAGAAACAAGAACATAGGCAGCTGACTGTGCTTGGCAAGGGGCAGCTGCTGGAATTTTGCAATTGCCTTCACTGCGCACAGAAGCCCGCTGCTCTGCTGCTTCGTTTTCCGCATCAGTCAATTGCACAGGATTGAAGCTGAGCCAGGCTGTTCAGCTTTGCTGCTTTTCAGCATCTCAGCTGCCCTTCTGCTCTGTGACAGCTCTCGAGGTTTCTTGCCTTCGCCAGGCTGCAACGTGCCCGCTACTACCGAGAGCTGGGCAGGAGTGGGCAGAGAGCACGCTCATCTGCCAGCAGGTTGCGGGTTGCTCAGGAAAGTGCAGTGTCCTCGGAATGTGCAGCAAATCCAAGCTCTTGGCAAGTTCGGGGGAAGTGAGCAGTGCTGGTAGACTTTCTCCTTGAGAAATGGAGTGGAAAAGCTATTCGCTAAGATGTAGGCGACTAGAGAGGCAGAATACGGAGCTCCGGAGCTGGCCGAAAAGAAGTGCCGCTTCCCGGCGTCTTTCGGCAGAAGCGGCGCTCCGGAGAGCACCGCTGCCGCTCCAGTCAGCTGTGCACCAAATAGCCGCTTCTTCGCCTCCGGCAGCCAGAGATCGCGGTAGCTTGCAAGAGGCGAAGAACAAAGCTGCGAAGAAGAGGGCTTGTGTGCGAAGCTTGCAGACTGCTGCAGCACGGTGGCTGCCGCTCTCCTGCCTGTTGAATTCACTCTTGGCATGCGAGTGGAAGGTGTTCCAGGACAATTTTCCTGGGTTTTTACGTAGTCCTGATGCATCCCTCCTTGGAAATTCTTGCCGCTCCCCAGAGGCTCCGAGATGCAGAGAACACGATGGCAGCTGCTGAAAAGAAGGGCCGCGGTGAGTTTGTCCAGAAACAAGAACATAGGCAGCTGACTGTGCTTGGCAAGGGGCAGCTGCTGGAATTTTGCAATTGCCTTCACTGCGCACAGAAGCCCGCTGCTCTGCTGCTTCGTTTTCCGCATCCAGTCAATTGCACAGGATTGAAGCTGAGCCAGGCTGTTCAGCTTTGCTGCTTTTCAGCATCTCAGCTGCCCTTCTGCTCTGTGACAGCTCTCGAGGTTTCTTGCCTTCGCCAGGCTGCAACGTGCCCGCTACTACCGAGAGCTGGGCAGGAGTGGGCAGAGAGCACGCTCATCTGCCAGCAGGTTGCGGGTTGCTCAGGAAAGTGCAGTGTCCTCGGAATGTGCAGCAAATCCAAGCTCTTGGCAAGTTCGGGGGAAGTGAGCAGTGCTGGTAGACTTTCTCCTTGAGAAATGGAGTGGAAAAGCTATTCGCTAAGATGTAGGCGACTAGAGAGGCAGAATACGGAGCTCCGGAGCTGGCCGAAAAGAAGTGCCGCTTCCCGGCGTCTTTCGGCAGAAGCGGCGCTCCGGAGAGCACCGCTGCCGCTCCAGTCAGCTGTGCACCAAATAGCCGCTTCTTCGCCTCCGGCAGCCAGAGATCGCGGTAGCTTGCAAGAGGCGAAGAACAAAGCTGCGAAGAAGAGGGCTTGTGTGCGAAGCTTGCAGACTGCTGCAGCACGGTGGCTGCCGCTCTCCTGCCTGTTGAATTCACTCTTGGCATGCGAGTGGAAGGTGTTCCAGGACAATTTTCCTGGGTTTTTACGTAGTCCTGATGCATCCCTCCTTGGAAATTCTTGCCGCTCCCCAGAGGCTCCGAGATGCAGAGAACACGATGGCAGCTGCTGAAAAGAAGGGCCGCGGTGAGTTTGTCCAGAAACAAGAACATAGGCAGCTGACTGTGCTTGGCAAGGGGCAGCTGCTGGAATTTTGCAATTGCCTTCACTGCGCACAGAAGCCCGCTGCTCTGCTGCTTCGTTTTCCGCATCCAGTCAATTGCACAGGATTGAAGCTGAGCCAGGCTGTTCAGCTTTGCTGCTTTTCAGCATCTCAGCTGCCCTTCTGCTCTGTGACAGCTCTCGAGGTTTCTTGCCTTCGCCAGGCTGCAACGTGCCCGCTACTACCGAGAGCTGGGCAGGAGTGGGCAGAGAGCACGCTCATCTGCCAGCAGGTTGCGGGTTGCTCAGGAAAGTGCAGTGTCCTCGGAATGTGCAGCAAATCCAAGCTCTTGGCAAGTTCGGGGGAAGTGAGCAGTGCTGGTAGACTTTCTCCTTGAGAAATGGAGTGGAAAAGCTATTCGCTAAGATGTAGGCGACTAGAGAGGCAGAATACGGAGCTCCGGAGCTGGCCGAAAAGAAGTGCCGCTTCCCGGCGTCTTTCGGCAGAAGCGGCGCTCCGGAGAGCACCGCTGCCGCTCCAGTCAGCTGTGCACCAAATAGCCGCTTCTTCGCCTCCGGCAGCCAGAGATCGCGGTAGCTTGCAAGAGGCGAAGAACAAAGCTGCGAAGAAGAGGGCTTGTGTGCGAAGCTTGCAGACTGCTGCAGCACGGTGGCTGCCGCTCTCCTGCCTGTTGAATTCACTCTTGGCATGCGAGTGGAAGGTGTTCCAGGACAATTTTCCTGGGTTTTTACGTAGTCCTGATGCATCCCTCCTTGGAAATTCTTGCCGCTCCCCAGAGGCTCCGAGATGCAGAGAACACGATGGCAGCTGCTGAAAAGAAGGGCCGCGGTGTGTTTGTCCAGAAACAAGAACATAGGCAGCTGACTGTGCTTGGCAAGGGGCAGCTGCTGGAATTTTGCAATTGCCTTCACTGCGCACAGAAGCCCGCTGCTCTGCTGCTTCGTTTTCCGCATCCAGTCAATTGCACAGGATTGAAGCTGAGCCAGGCTGTTCAGCTTTGCTGCTTTTCAGCATCTCAGCTGCCCTTCTGCTCTGTGACAGCTCTCGAGGTTTCTTGCCTTCGCCAGGCTGCAACGTGCCCGCTACTACCGAGAGCTGGGCAGGAGTGGGCAGAGAGCACGCTCATCTGCCAGCAGGTTGCGGGTTGCTCAGGAAAGTGCAGTGTCCTCGGAATGTGCAGCAAATCCAAGCTCTTGGCAAGTTCGGGGGAAGTGAGCAGTGCTGGTAGACTTTCTCCTTGAGAAATGGAGTGGAAAAGCTATTCGCTAAGATGTAGGCGACTAGAGAGGCAGAATACGGAGCTCCGGAGCTGGCCGAAAAGAAGTGCCGCTTCCCGGCGTCTTTCGGCAGAAGCGGCGCTCCGGAGAGCACCGCTGCCGCTCCAGTCAGCTGTGCACCAAATAGCCGCTTCTTCGCCTCCGGCAGCCAGAGATCGCGGTAGCTTGCAAGAGGCGAAGAACAAAGCTGCGAAGAAGAGGGCTTGTGTGCGAAGCTTGCAGACTGCTGCAGCACGGTGGCTGCCGCTCTCCTGCCTGTTGAATTCACTCTTGGCATGCGAGTGGAAGGTGTTCCAGGACAATTTTCCTGGGTTTTTACGTAGTCCTGATGCATCCCTCCTTGGAAATTCTTGCCGCTCCCCAGAGGCTCCGAGATGCAGAGAACACGATGGCAGCTGCTGAAAAGAAGGGCCGCGGTGTGTTTGTCCAGAAACAAGAACATAGGCAGCTGACTGTGCTTGGCAAGGGGCAGCTGCTGGAATTTTGCAATTGCCTTCACTGCGCACAGAAGCCCGCTGCTCTGCTGCTTCGTTTTCCGCATCCAGTCAATTGCACAGGATTGAAGCTGAGCCAGGCTGTTCAGCTTTGCTGCTTTTCAGCATCTCAGCTGCCCTTCTGCTCTGTGACAGCTCTCGAGGTTTCTTGCCTTCGCCAGGCTGCAACGTGCCCGCTACTACCGAGAGCTGGGCAGGAGTGGGCAGAGAGCACGCTCATCTGCCAGCAGGTTGCGGGTTGCTCAGGAAAGTGCAGTGTCCTCGGAATGTGCAGCAAATCCAAGCTCTTGGCAAGTTCGGGGGAAGTGAGCAGTGCTGGTAGACTTTCTCCTTGAGAAATGGAGTGGAAAAGCTATTCGCTAAGATGTAGGCGACTAGAGAGGCAGAATACGGAGCTCCGGAGCTGGCCGAAAAGAAGTGCCGCTTCCCGGCGTCTTTCGGCAGAAGCGGCGCTCCGGAGAGCACCGCTGCCGCTCCAGTCAGCTGTGCACCAAATAGCCGCTTCTTCGCCTCCGGCAGCCAGAGATCGCGGTAGCTTGCAAGAGGCGAAGAACAAAGCTGCGAAGAAGAGGGCTTGTGTGCGAAGCTTGCAGACTGCTGCAGCACGGTGGCTGCCGCTCTCCTGCCTGTTGAATTCACTCTTGGCATGCGAGTGGAAGGTGTTCCAGGACAATTTTCCTGGGTTTTTACGTAGTCCTGATGCATCCCTCCTTGGAAATTCTTGCCGCTCCCCAGAGGCTCCGAGATGCAGAGAACACGATGGCAGCTGCTGAAAAGAAGGGCCGCGGTGTGTTTGTCCAGAAACAAGAACATAGGCAGCTGACTGTGCTTGGCAAGGGGCAGCTGCTGGAATTTTGCAATTGCCTTCACTGCGCACAGAAGCCCGCTGCTCTGCTGCTTCGTTTTCCGCATCCAGTCAATTGCACAGGATTGAAGCTGAGCCAGGCTGTTCAGCTTTGCTGCTTTTCAGCATCTCAGCTGCCCTTCTGCTCTGTGACAGCTCTCGAGGTTTCTTGCCTTCGCCAGGCTGCAACGTGCCCGCTACTACCGAGAGCTGGGCAGGAGTGGGCAGAGAGCACGCTCATCTGCCAGCAGGTTGCGGGTTGCTCAGGAAAGTGCAGTGTCCTCGGAATGTGCAGCAAATCCAAGCTCTTGGCAAGTTCGGGGGAAGTGAGCAGTGCTGGTAGACTTTCTCCTTGAGAAATGGAGTGGAAAAGCTATTCGCTAAGATGTAGGCGACTAGAGAGGCAGAATACGGAGCTCCGGAGCTGGCCGAAAAGAAGTGCCGCTTCCCGGCGTCTTTCGGCAGAAGCGGCGCTCCGGAGAGCACCGCTGCCGCTCCAGTCAGCTGTGCACCAAATAGCCGCTTCTTCGCCTCCGGCAGCCAGAGATCGCGGTAGCTTGCAAGAGGCGAAGAACAAAGCTGCGAAGAAGAGGGCTTGTGTGCGAAGCTTGCAGACTGCTGCAGCACGGTGGCTGCCGCTCTCCTGCCTGTTGAATTCACTCTTGGCATGCGAGTGGAAGGTGTTCCAGGACAATTTTCCTGGGTTTTTACGTAGTCCTGATGCATCCCTCCTTGGAAATTCTTGCCGCTCCCCAGAGGCTCCGAGATGCAGAGAACACGATGGCAGCTGCTGAAAAGAAGGGCCGCGGTGTGTTTGTCCAGAAACAAGAACATAGGCAGCTGACTGTGCTTGGCAAGGGGCAGCTGCTGGAATTTTGCAATTGCCTTCACTGCGCACAGAAGCCCGCTGCTCTGCTGCTTCGTTTTCCGCATCCAGTCAATTGCACAGGATTGAAGCTGAGCCAGGCTGTTCAGCTTTGCTGCTTTTCAGCATCTCAGCTGCCCTTCTGCTCTGTGACAGCTCTCGAGGTTTCTTGCCTTCGCCAGGCTGCAACGTGCCCGCTACTACCGAGAGCTGGGCAGGAGTGGGCAGAGAGCACGCTCATCTGCCAGCAGGTTGCGGGTTGCTCAGGAAAGTGCAGTGTCCTCGGAATGTGCAGCAAATCCAAGCTCTTGGCAAGTTCGGGGGAAGTGAGCAGTGCTGGTAGACTTTCTCCTTGAGAAATGGAGTGGAAAAGCTATTCGCTAAGATGTAGGCGACTAGAGAGGCAGAATACGGAGCTCCGGAGCTGGCCGAAAAGAAGTGCCGCTTCCCGGCGTCTTTCGGCAGAAGCGGCGCTCCGGAGAGCACCGCTGCCGCTCCAGTCAGCTGTGCACCAAATAGCCGCTTCTTCGCCTCCGGCAGCCAGAGATCGCGGTAGCTTGCAAGAGGCGAAGAACAAAGCTGCGAAGAAGAGGGCTTGTGTGCGAAGCTTGCAGACTGCTGCAGCACGGTGGCTGCCGCTCTCCTGCCTGTTGAATTCACTCTTGGCATGCGAGTGGAAGGTGTTCCAGGACAATTTTCCTGGGTTTTTACGTAGTCCTGATGCATCCCTCCTTGGAAATTCTTGCCGCTCCCCAGAGGCTCCGAGATGCAGAGAACACGATGGCAGCTGCTGAAAAGAAGGGCCGCGGTGTGTTTGTCCAGAAACAAGAACATAGGCAGCTGACTGTGCTTGGCAAGGGGCAGCTGCTGGAATTTTGCAATTGCCTTCACTGCGCACAGAAGCCCGCTGCTCTGCTGCTTCGTTTTCCGCATCCAGTCAATTGCACAGGATTGAAGCTGAGCCAGGCTGTTCAGCTTTGCTGCTTTTCAGCATCTCAGCTGCCCTTCTGCTCTGTGACAGCTCTCGAGGTTTCTTGCCTTCGCCAGGCTGCAACGTGCCCGCTACTACCGAGAGCTGGGCAGGAGTGGGCAGAGAGCACGCTCATCTGCCAGCAGGTTGCGGGTTGCTCAGGAAAGTGCAGTGTCCTCGGAATGTGCAGCAAATCCAAGCTCTTGGCAAGTTCGGGGGAAGTGAGCAGTGCTGGTAGACTTTCTCCTTGAGAAATGGAGTGGAAAAGCTATTCGCTAAGATGTAGGCGACTAGAGAGGCAGAATACGGAGCTCCGGAGCTGGCCGAAAAGAAGTGCCGCTTCCCGGCGTCTTTCGGCAGAAGCGGCGCTCCGGAGAGCACCGCTGCCGCTCCAGTCAGCTGTGCACCAAATAGCCGCTTCTTCGCCTCCGGCAGCCAGAGATCGCGGTAGCTTGCAAGAGGCGAAGAACAAAGCTGCGAAGAAGAGGGCTTGTGTGCGAAGCTTGCAGACTGCTGCAGCACGGTGGCTGCCGCTCTCCTGCCTGTTGAATTCACTCTTGGCATGCGAGTGGAAGGTGTTCCAGGACAATTTTCCTGGGTTTTTACGTAGTCCTGATGCATCCCTCCTTGGAAATTCTTGCCGCTCCCAGAGGCTCCGAGATGCAGAGAACACGATGGCAGCTGCTGAAAAGAAGGGCCGCGGTGAGTTTGTCCAGAAACAAGAACATAGGCAGCTGACTGTGCTTGGCAAGGAGCAGCTGCTGGAATCTTGCAATTGCCTTCACTGCGCACAGAAGCCCGCTGCTCTGCTGCTTCGTTTTCCGCATTCAGTCAATTGCACAGGATTGAAGCTGAGCCAGGCTGTTCAGCTTTGCTGCTTTTCAGCATCTCAGCTGCCCTTCTGCTCTGTGACAGCTCTCGAGGTTTCTTGCCTTCGCCAGGCTGCAACGTGCCCGCTACTACCGAGAGCTGGGCAGGAGTGGGCAGAGAGCACGCTCATCTGCCAGCAGGTTGCGGGTTGCCCAGGAAAGTGCAGTGTCCTCGGAATGTGCAGCAAATCCAAGTTCTTGGCAAGTTCGGGGGAAGTGAGCAGTGCTGGTAGACTTTCTCCTTGAGAAATGGAGTGGAAAAGCTATTCGCTAAGATGTAGGCGACTAGAGAGGCAGAATACGGAGCTCCGGAGCTGGCCGAAAGAAGTGCCGCTTCCCGGCGTCTTTCGGCAGAAGCGGCGCTCCGGAGAGCACCGCTGCCGCTCCAGTCAGCTGTGCACCAAATAGCCGCTTCTTCGCCTCCGGCAGCCAGAGATCGCGGTAGCTTGCAAGAGGCGAAGAACAAAGCTGCGAAGAAGAGGGCTTGTGTGCGAAGCTTGCAGACTGCTGCAGCACGGTGGCTGCCTCTCTCCTGCCTGTTGAATTCACTCTTGGCATGCGAGTGGAAGGTGTTCCAGGACAACTTTCCTGGTTTTTTACGTAGTCCTGATGCATCCCTCCTTGGAAATTCTTGCCGCTCCCAGAGGCTCCGAGATGCAGAGAACACGATGGCAGCTGCTGAAAAGAAGGGCCGCGGTGAGTTTGTCCAGAAACAAGAACATAGGCAGCTGACTGTGCTTGGCAAGGAGCAGCTGCTGGAATCTTGCAATTGCCTTCACTGCGCACAGAAGCCCGCTGCTCTGCTGCTTCGTTTTCCGCATTCAGTCAATTGCACAGGATTGAAGCTGAGCCAGGCTGTTCAGCTTTGCTGCTTTTCAGCATCTCAGCTGCCCTTCTGCTCTGTGACAGCTCTCGAGGTTTCTTGCCTTCGCCAGGCTGCAACGTGCCCGCTACTACCGAGAGCTGGGCAGGAGTGGGCAGAGAGCACGCTCATCTGCCAGCAGGTTGCGGGTTGCCCAGGAAAGTGCAGTGTCCTCGGAATGTGCAGCAAATCCAAGTTCTTGGCAAGTTCGGGGGAAGTGAGCAGTGCTGGTAGACTTTCTCCTTGAGAAATGGAGTGGAAAAGCTATTCGCTAAGATGTAGGCGACTAGAGAGGCAGAATACGGAGCTCCGGCGCTAGCCGAAAAGAAGTGCCGCTTCCCGGCGTCTTTCGGCAGAAGCGGCGCTCCGGAGAGCACCGCTGCCGCTCCAGTCAGCTGTGCACCAAATAGCCGCTTCTTCGCCTCCGGCAGCCAGAGATCGCGGTAGCTTGCAAGAGGCGAAGAACAAAGCTGCGAAGAAGAGGGCTTGTGTGCGAAGCTTGCAGACTGCTGCAGCACGGTGGCTGCCTCTCTCCTGCCTGTTGAATTCACTCTTGGCATGCGAGTGGAAGGTGTTCCAGGACAATTTTCCTGGGTTTTTACGTAGTCCTGATGCATCCCTCCTTGGAAATTCTTGCCGCTCCCCAGAGGCTCCGAGATGCAGAGAACACGATGGCAGCTGCTGAAAAGAAGGGCCGCGGTGAGTTTGTCCAGAAACAAGAACATAGGCAGCTGACTGTGCTTGGCAAGGAGCAGCTGCTGGAATCTTGCAATTGCCTTCACTGCGCACAGAAGCCCGCTGCTCTGCTGCTTCGTTTTCCGCATCCAGTCAATTGCACAGGATTGAAGCTGAGCCAGGCTGTTCAGCTTTGCTGCTTTTCAGCATCTCAGCTGCCCTTCTGCTCTGTGACAGCTCTCGAGGTTTCTTGCCTTCGCCAGGCTGCAACGTGCCCGCTACTCCCGAGAGCTGGGCAGGAGTGGGCAGAGAGCACGCTCATCTGCCAGCAGGTTGCGGGTTGCTCAGGAAAGTGCAGTGTCCTCGGAATGTGCAGCAAATCCAAGCTCTTGGCAAGTTCGGGGGAAGTGAGCAGTGCTGGTAGACTTTCTCCTTGAGAAATGGAGTGGAAAAGCTATTCGCTAAGATGTAGGCGACTAGAGAGGCAGAATACGGAGCTCCGGCGCTAGCCGAAAAGAAGTGCCGCTTCCCGGCGTCTTTCGGCAGAAGCGGCGCTCCGGAGAGCACCGCTGCCGCTCCAGTCAGCTGTGCACCAAATAGCCGCTTCTTCGCCTCCGGCAGCCAGAGATCGCGGTAGCTTGCAAGAGGCGAAGAACAAAGCTGCGAAGAAGAGGGCTTGTGTGCGAAGCTTGCAGACTGCTGCAGCACGGTGGCTGCCTCTCTCCTGCCTGTTGAATTCACTCTTGGCATGCGAGTGGAAGGTGTTCCAGGACAATTTTCCTGGGTTTTTACGTAGTCCTGATGCATCCCTCCTTGGAAATTCTTGCCGCTCCCCAGAGGCTCCGAGATGCAGAGAACACGATGGCAGCTGCTGAAAAGAAGGGCCGCGGTGTGTTTGTCCAGAAACAAGAACATAGGCAGCTGACTGTGCTTGGCAAGGAGCAGCTGCTGGAATCTTGCAATTGCCTTCACTGCGCACAGAAGCCCGCTGCTCTGCTGCTTCGTTTTCCGCATTCAGTCAATTGCACAGGATTGAAGCTGAGCCAGGCTGTTCAGCTTTGCTGCTTTTCAGCATCTCAGCTGCCCTTCTGCTCTGTGACAGCTCTCGAGGTTTCTTGCCTTCGCCAGGCTGCAACGTGCCCGCTACTACCGAGAGCTGGGCAGGAGTGGGCAGAGAGCACGCTCATCTGCCAGCAGGTTGCGGGTTGCCCAGGAAAGTGCAGTGTCCTCGGAATGTGCAGCAAATCCAAGTTCTTGGCAAGTTCGGGGGAAGTGAGCAGTGCTGGTAGACTTTCTCCTTGAGAAATGGAGTGGAAAAGCTATTCGCTAAGATGTAGGCGACTAGAGAGGCAGAATACGGAGCTCCGGCGCTAGCCGAAAAGAAGTGCCGCTTCCCGGCGTCTTTCGGCAGAAGCGGCGCTCCGGAGAGCACCGCTGCCGCTCCAGTCAGCTGTGCACCAAATAGCCGCTTCTTCGCCTCCGGCAGCCAGAGATCGCGGTAGCTTGCAAGAGGCGAAGAACAAAGCTGCGAAGAAGAGGGCTTGTGTGCGAAGCTTGCAGACTGCTGCAGCACGGTGGCTGCCTCTCTCCTGCCTGTTGAATTCACTCTTGGCATGCGAGTGGAAGGTGTTCCAGGACAATTTTCCTGGGTTTTTACGTAGTCCTGATGCATCCCTCCTTGGAAATTCTTGCCGCTCCCCAGAGGCTCCGAGATGCAGAGAACACGATGGCAGCTGCTGAAAAGAAGGGCCGCGGTGAGTTTGTCCAGAAACAAGAACATAGGCAGCTGACTGTGCTTGGCAAGGAGCAGCTGCTGGAATCTTGCAATTGCCTTCACTGCGCACAGAAGCCCGCTGCTCTGCTGCTTCGTTTTCCGCATCCAATCAATTGCACAGGATTGAAGCTGAGCCAGGCTGTTCAGCTTTGCTGCTTTTCAGCATCTCAGCTGCCCTTCTGCTCTGTGACAGCTCTCGAGGTTTCTTGCCTTCGCCAGGCTGCAACGTGCCCGCTACTACCGAGAGCTGGGCAGGAGTGGGCAGAGAGCACGCTCATCTGCCAGCAGGTTGCGGGTTGCCCAGGAAAGTGCAGTGTCCTCGGAATGTGCAGCAAATCCAAGTTCTTGGCAAGTTCGGGGGAAGTGAGCAGTGCTGGTAGACTTTCTCCTTGAGAAATGGAGTGGAAAAGCTATTCGCTAAGATGTAGGCGACTAGAGAGGCAGAATACGGAGCTCCGGAGCTGGCCGAAAAGAAGTGCCGCTTCCCGGCGTCTTTCGGCAGGAGCGGCGCTCCGGAGAGCACCGCTGCCGCTCCAGTCAGCTGTGCACCAAATAGCCGCTTCTTCGCCTCCGGCAGCCAGAGATCGCGGTAGCTTGCAAGAGGCGAAGAACAAAGCTGCGAAGAAGAGGGCTTGTGTGCGAAGCTTGCAGACTGCTGCAGCACGGTGGCTGCCTCTCTCCTGCCTGTTGAATTCACTCTTGGCATGCGAGTGGAAGGTGTTCCAGGACAATTTTCCTGGGTTTTTACGTAGTCCTGATGCATCCCTCCTTGGAAATTCTTGCCGCTCCCCAGAGGCTCCGAGATGCAGAGAACACGATGGCAGCTGCTGAAAAGAAGGGCCGCGGTGAGTTTGTCCAGAAACAAGAACATAGGCAGCTGACTGTGCTTGGCAAGGAGCAGCTGCTGGAATCTTGCAATTGCCTTCACTGCGCACAGAAGCCCGCTGCTCTGCTGCTTCGTTTTCCGCATTCAGTCAATTGCACAGGATTGAAGCTGAGCCAGGCTGTTCAGCTTTGCTGCTTTTCAGCATCTCAGCTGCCTTCTGCTCTGTGACAGCTCTCGAGGTTTCTTGCCTTCGCCAGGCTGCAACGTGCCCGCTACTACCGAGAGCTGGGCAGGAGTGGGCAGAGAGCACGCTCATCTGCCAGCAGGTTGCGGGTTGCTCAGGAAAGTGCAGTGTCCTCGGAATGTGCAGCAAATCCAAGTTCTTGGCAAGTTCGGGGGAAGTGAGCAGTGCTGGTAGACTTTCTCCTTGAGAAATGGAGTGGAAAAGCTATTCGCTAAGATGTAGGCGACTAGAGAGGCAGAATACGGAGCTCCGGCGCTAGCCGAAAAGAAGTGCCGCTTCCCGGCGTCTTTCGGCAGAAGCGGCGCTCCGGAGAGCACCGCTGCCGCTCCAGTCAGCTGTGCACCAAATAGCCGCTTCTTCGCCTCCGGCAGCCAGAGATCGCGGTAGCTTGCAAGAGGCGAAGAACAAAGCTGCGAAGAAGAGGGCTTGTGTGCGAAGCTTGCAGACTGCTGCAGCACGGTGGCTGCCTCTCTCCTGCCTGTTGAATTCACTCTTGACATGCGAGTGGAAGGTGTTCCAGGACAATTTTCCTGGGTTTTTTACGTAGTCCTGATGCATCCCTCCTTGGAAATTCTTGCCGCTCCCCAGAGGCTCCGAGATGCAGAGAACACGATGGCAGCTGCTGAAAAGAAGGGCCGCGGTGAGTTTGTCCAGAAACAAGAACATAGGCAGCTGACTGTGCTTGGCAAGGGGCAGCTGCTGGATTCTTGCAATTGCCTTCACTGCGCACAGAAGCCCGCTGCTCTGCTGCTTCGTTTTCCGCATTCAGTCAATTGCACAGGATTGAAGCTGAGCCAGGCTGTTCAGCTTTGCTGCTTTTCAGCATCTCAGCTGCCCTTCTGCTCTGTGACAGCTCTCGAGGTTTCTTGCCTTCGCCAGGCTGCAACGTGCCCGCTACTACCGAGAGCTGGGCAGGAGTGGGCAGAGAGCACGCTCATCTGCCAGCAGGTTGCGGGTTGCCCAGGAAAGTGCAGTGTCCTCGGAATGTGCAGCAAATCCAAGTTCTTGGCAAGTTCGGGGGAAGTGAGCAGTGCTGGTAGACTTTCTCCTTGAGAAATGGAGTGGAAAAGCTATTCGCTAAGATGTAGGCGACTAGAGAGGCAGAATACGGAGCTCCGGCGCTAGCCGAAAAGAAGTGCCGCTTCCCGGCGTCTTTCGGCAGAAGCGGCGCTCCGGAGAGCACCGCTGCCGCTCCAGTCAGCTGTGCACCAAATAGCCGCTTCTTCGCCTCCGGCAGCCAGAGATCGCGGTAGCTTGCAAGAGGCGAAGAACAAAGCTGCGAAGAAGAGGGCTTGTGTGCGAAGCTTGCAGACTGCTGCAGCACGGTGGCTGCCTCTCTCCTGCTATTGAATTCACTCTTGGCATGCGAGTGGAAGGTGTTCCAGGACAAATTTCCTGGGTTTTTTACGTAGTCCTGATGCATCCCTCCTTGGAAATTCTTGCCGCTCCCCAGAGGCTCCGAGATGCAGAGAACACGATGGCAGCTGCTGAAAAGAAGGGCCGCGGTGAGTTTGTCCAGAAACAAGAACATAGGCAGCTGACTGTGCTTGGCAAGGGGCAGCTGCTGGATTCTTGCAATTGCCTTCACTGCGCACAGAAGCCCGCTGCTCTGCTGCTTCGTTTTCCGCATTCAGTCAATTGCACAGGATTGAAGCTGAGCCAGGCTGTTCAGCTTTGCTGCTTTTCAGCATCTCAGCTGCCCTTCTGCTCTGTGACAGCTCTCGAGGTTTCTTGCCTTCGCCAGGCTGCAACGTGCCCGCTACTACCGAGAGCTGGGCAGGAGTGGGCAGAGAGCACGCTCATCTGCCAGCAGGTTGCGGGTTGCCCAGGAAAGCGCAGTGTCCTCGGAATGTGCAGCTAATCCAAGTTCTTGGCAAGTTCGAGGGAAGTGAGCAGTGCTGGTAGACTTTCTCCTTGAGAAATGGAGTGGAAAAGCTATTCGCTAAGATGTAGGCGACTAGAGAGGCAGAATACGGAGCTCCGGCGCTAGCCGAAAAGAAGTGCCGCTTCCCAACGTCTTTCGGCAGAAGCGGCGCTCCGGAGAGCACCGCTGCCGCTCCAGTCAGCTGTGCACCAAATAGCCGCTTCTTCGCCTCCGGCAGCCAGAGATCGCGGTAGCTTGCAAGAGGCGAAGAACAAAGCTGCGAAGAAGAGGGCTTGTGTGCGAAGCTTGCAGACTGCTGCAGCACGGTGGCTGCCTCTCTCCTGCCTGTTGAATTCACTCTTGGCATGCGAGTGGAAGGTGTTCCAGGACAACTTTCCTGGGTTTTTACGTAGTCCTGATGCATCCCTCCTTGGAAATTCTTGCCGCTCCCCAGAGGCTCCGAGATGCAGAGAACACGATGGCAGCTGCTGAAAAGAAGGGCCGCGGTGAGTTTGTCCAGAAACAAGAACATAGGCAGCTGACTGTGCTTGGCAAGGGGCAGCTGCTGGATTCTTGCAATTGCCTTCACTGCGCACAGAAGCCCGCTGCTCTGCTGCTTCGTTTTCCGCATTCAGTCAATTGCACAGGATTGAAGCTGAGCCAGGCTGTTCAGCTTTGCTGCTTTTCAGCATCTCAGCTGCCCTTCTGCTCTGTGACAGCTCTCGAGGTTTCTTGCCTTCGCCAGGCTGCAACGTGCCCGCTACTACCGAGAGCTGGGCAGGAGTGGGCAGAGAGCACGCTCATCTGCCAGCAGGTTGCGGGTTGCCCAGGAAAGTGCAGTGTCCTCGGAATGTGCAGCAAATCCAAGTTCTTGGCAAGTTCGGGGAAGTGAGCAGTGCTGGTAGACTTTCTCCTTGAGAAATGGAGTGGAAAAGCTATTCGCTAAGATGTAGGCGACTAGAGAGGCAGAATACGGAGCTCCGGAGCTGGCCGAAAAGAAGTGCCGCTTCCCGGCGTCTTTCGGCAGAAGCGGCGCTCCGGAGAGCACCGCTGACGCTCCAGTCAGCTGTGCACCAAATAGCCGCTTCTTCGCCTCCGGCAGCCAGAGATCGCGGTAGCTTGCAAGAGGCGAAGAACAAAGCTGCGAAGAAGAGGGCTTGTGTGCGAAGCTTGCAGACTGCTGCAGCACGGTGGCTGCCTCTCTCCTGCCTGTTGAATTCACTCTTGGCATGCGAGTGGAAGGTGTTCCAGGACAACTTTCCTGGGTTTTTTACGTAGTCCTGATGCATCCCTCCTTGGAAATTCTTGCCGCTCCCCAGAGGCTCCGAGATGCAGAGAACACGATGGCAGCTGCTGAAAAGAAGGGCCGCGGTGAGTTTGTCCAGAAACAAGAACATAGGCAGCTGACTGTGCTTGGCAAGGGGCAGCTGCTGGATTCTTGCAATTGCCTTCACTGCGCACAGAAGCCCGCTGCTCTGCTGCTTCGTTTTCCGCATTCAGTCAATTGCACAGGATTGAAGCTGAGCCAGGCTGTTCAGCTTTGCTGCTTTTCAGCATCTCAGCTGCCCTTCTGCTCTGTGACAGCTCTCGAGGTTTCTTGCCTTCGCCAGGCTGCAACGTGCCCGCTACTACCGAGAGCTGGGCAGGAGTGGGCAGAGAGCACGCTCATCTGCCAGCAGGTTGCGGGTTGCTCAGGAAAGTGCAGTGTCCTCGGAATGTGCAGCAAATCCAAGTTCTTGGCAAGTTCGGGGGAAGTGAGCAGTGCTGGTAGACTTTCTCCTTGAGAAATGGAGTGGAAAAGCTATTCGCTAAGATGTAGGCGACTAGAGAGGCAGAATACGGAGCTCCGGCGCTAGCCGAAAAGAAGTGCCGCTTCCCGGCGTCTTTCGGCAGAAGCGGCGCTCCGGAGAGCACCGCTGCCGCTCCAGTCAGCTGTGCACCAAATAGCCGCTTCTTCGCCTCCGGCAGCCAGAGATCGCGGTAGCTTGCAAGAGGCGAAGAACAAAGCTGCGAAGAAGAGGGCTTGTGTGCGAAGCTTGCAGACTGCTGCAGCACGGTGGCTGCCTCTCTCCTGCCTGTTGAATTCACTCTTGGCATGCGAGTGGAAGGTGTTCCAGGACAACTTTCCTGGGTTTTTTACGTAGTCCTGATGCATCCCTCCTTGGAAATTCTTGCCGCTCCCCAGAGGCTCCGAGATGCAGAGAACACGATGGCAGCTGCTGAAAAGAAGGGCCGCGGTGAGTTTGTCCAGAAACAAGAACATAGGCAGCTGACTGTGCTTGGCAAGGGGCAGCTGCTGGATTCTTGCAATTGCCTTCACTGCGCACAGAAGCCCGCTGCTCTGCTGCTTCGTTTTCCGCATTCAGTCAATTGCACAGGATTGAAGCTGAGCCAGGCTGTTCAGCTTTGCTGCTTTTCAGCATCTCAGCTGCCCTTCTGCTCTGTGACAGCTCTCGAGGTTTCTTGCCTTCGCCAGGCTGCAACGTGCCCGCTACTACCGAGAGCTGGGCAGGAGTGGGCAGAGAGCACGCTCATCTGCCAGCAGGTTGCGGGTTGCTCAGGAAAGTGCAGTGTCCTCGGAATGTGCAGCAAATCCAAGTTCTTGGCAAGTTCGGGGAAGTGAGCAGTGCTGGTAGACTTTCTCCTTGAGAAATGGAGTGGAAAAGCTATTCGCTAAGATGTAGGCGACTAGAGAGGCAGAATACGGAGCTCCGGCGCTAGCCGAAAAGAAGTGCCGCTTCCCGGCGTCTTTCGGCAGAAGCGGCGCTCCGGAGAGCACCGCTGCCGCTCCAGTCAGCTGTGCACCAAATAGCCGCTTCTTCGCCTCCGGCAGCCAGAGATCGCGGTAGCTTGCAAGAGGCGAAGAACAAAGCTGCGAAGAAGAGGGCTTGTGTGCGAAGCTTGCAGACTGCTGCAGCACGGTGGCTGCCTCTCTCCTGCCTGTTGAATTCACTCTTGGCATGCGAGTGGAAGGTGTTCCAGGACAATTTCCTGGGTTTTTACGTAGTCCTGATGCATCCCTCCTTGGAAATTCTTGCCGCTCCCCAGAGGCTCCGAGATGCAGAGAACACGATGGCAGCTGCTGAAAAGAAGGGCCGCGGTGAGTTTGTCCAGAAACAAGAACATAGGCAGCTGACTGTGCTTGGCAAGGGGCAGCTGCTGGATTCTTGCAATTGCCTTCACTGCGCACAGAAGCCCGCTGCTCTGCTGCTTCGTTTTCCGCATTCAGTCAATTGCACAGGATTGAAGCTGAGCCAGGCTGTTCAGCTTTGCTGCTTTTCAGCATCTCAGCTGCCCTTCTGCTCTGTGACAGCTCTCGAGGTTTCTTGCCTTCGCCAGGCTGCAACGTGCCCGCTACTACCGAGAGCTGGGCAGGAGTGGGCAGAGAGCACGCTCATCTGCCAGCAGGTTGCGGGTTGCTCAGGAAAGTGCAGTGTCCTCGGAATGTGCAGCAAATCCAAGTTCTTGGCAAGTTCGGGGGAAGTGAGCAGTGCTGGTAGACTTTCTCCTTGAGAAATGGAGTGGAAAAGCTATTCGCTAAGATGTAGGCGACTAGAGAGGCAGAATACGGAGCTCCGGCGCTAGCCGAAAAGAAGTGCCGCTTCCCGGCGTCTTTCGGCAGAAGCGGCGCTCCGGAGAGCACCGCTGCCGCTCCAGTCAGCTGTGCACCAAATAGCCGCTTCTTCGCCTCCGGCAGCCAGAGATCGCGGTAGCTTGCAAGAGGCGAAGAACAAAGCTGCGAAGAAGAGGGCTTGTGTGCGAAGCTTGCAGACTGCTGCAGCACGGTGGCTGCCTCTCTCCTGCCTGTTGAATTCACTCTTGGCATGCGAGTGGAAGGTGTTCCAGGACAACTTTCCTGGGTTTTTTACGTAGTCCTGATGCATCCCTCCTTGGAAATTCTTGCCGCTCCCCAGAGGCTCCGAGATGCAGAGAACACGATGGCAGCTGCTGAAAAGAAGGGCCGCGGTGAGTTTGTCCAGAAACAAGAACATAGGCAGCTGACTGTGCTTGGCAAGGGGCAGCTGCTGGATTCTTGCAATTGCCTTCACTGCGCACAGAAGCCCGCTGCTCTGCTGCTTCGTTTTCCGCATTCAGTCAATTGCACAGGATTGAAGCTGAGCCAGGCTGTTCAGCTTTGCTGCTTTTCAGCATCTCAGCTGCCCTTCTGCTCTGTGACAGCTCTCGAGGTTTCTTGCCTTCGCCAGGCTGCAACGTGCCCGCTACTACCGAGAGCTGGGCAGGAGTGGGCAGAGAGCACGCTCATCTGCCAGCAGGTTGCGGGTTGCCCAGGAAAGTGCAGTGTCCTCGGAATGTGCAGCAAATCCAAGCTCTTGGCAAGTTCGGGGGAAGTGAGCAGTGCTGGTAGACTTTCTCCTTGAGAAATGGAGTGGAAAAGCTATTCGCTAAGATGTAGGCGACTAGAGAGGCAGAATACGGAGCTCCGGCGCTAGCCGAAAAGAAGTGCCGCTTCCCGGCGTCTTTCGGCAGAAGCGGCGCTCCGGAGAGCACCGCTGCCGCTCCAGTCAGCTGTGCACCAAATAGCCGCTTCTTCGCCTCCGGCAGCCAGAGATCGCGGTAGCTTGCAAGAGGCGAAGAACAAAGCTGCGAAGAAGAGGGCTTGTGTGCGAAGCTTGCAGACTGCTGCAGCACGGTGGCTGCCTCTCTCCTGCCTGTTGAATTCACTCTTGGCATGCGAGTGGAAGGTGTTCCAGGACAACTTTCCTGGGTTTTTTACGTAGTCCTGATGCATCCCTCCTTGGAAATTCTTGCCGCTCCCCAGAGGCTCCGAGATGCAGAGAACACGATGGCAGCTGCTGAAAAGAAGGGCCGCGGTGAGTTTGTCCAGAAACAAGAACATAGGCAGCTGACTGTGCTTGGCAAGGAGCAGCTGCTGGATTCTTGCAATTGCCTTCACTGCGCACAGAAGCCCGCTGCTCTGCTGCTTCGTTTTCCGCATTCAGTCAATTGCACAGGATTGAAGCTGAGCCAGGCTGTTCAGCTTTGCTGCTTTTCAGCATCTCAGCTGCCCTTCTGCTCTGTGACAGCTCTCGAGGTTTCTTGCCTTCGCCAGGCTGCAACGTGCCCGCTACTACCGAGAGCTGGGCAGGAGTGGGCAGAGAGCACGCTCATCTGCCAGCAGGTTGCGGGTTGCTCAGGAAAGTGCAGTGTCCTCGGAATGTGCAGCAAATCCAAGCTCTTGGCAAGTTCGGGGGAAGTGAGCAGTGCTGGTAGACTTTCTCCTTGAGAAATGGAGTGGAAAAGCTATTCGCTAAGATGTAGGCGACTAGAGAGGCAGAATACGGAGCTCCGGCGCTAGCCGAAAAGAAGTGCCGCTTCCCGGCGTCTTTCGGCAGAAGCGGCGCTCCGGAGAGCACCGCTGCCGCTCCAGTCAGCTGTGCACCAAATAGCCGCTTCTTCGCCTCCGGCAGCCAGAGATCGCGGTAGCTTGCAAGAGGCGAAGAACAAAGCTGCGAAGAAGAGGGCTTGTGTGCGAAGCTTGCAGACTGCTGCAGCACGGTGGCTGCCTCTCTCCTGCCTGTTGAATTCACTCTTGGCATGCGAGTGGAAGGTGTTCCAGGACAACTTTCCTGGGTTTTTACGTAGTCCTGATGCATCCCTCCTTGGAAATTCTTGCCGCTCCCCAGAGGCTCCGAGATGCAGAGAACACGATGGCAGCTGCTGAAAAGAAGGGCCGCGGTGAGTTTGTCCAGAAACAAGAACATAGGCAGCTGACTGTGCTTGGCAAGGGGCAGCTGCTGGATTCTTGCAATTGCCTTCACTGCGCACAGAAGCCCGCTGCTCTGCTGCTTCGTTTTCCGCATTCAGTCAATTGCACAGGATTGAAGCTGAGCCAGGCTGTTCAGCTTTGCTGCTTTTCAGCATCTCAGCTGCCCTTCTGCTCTGTGACAGCTCTCGAGGTTTCTTGCCTTCGCCAGGCTGCAACGTGCCCGCTACTACCGAGAGCTGGGCAGGAGTGGGCAGAGAGCACGCTCATCTGCCAGCAGGTTGCGGGTTGCCCAGGAAAGTGCAGTGTCCTCGGAATGTGCAGCAAATCCAAGTTCTTGGCAAGTTCGGGGGAAGTGAGCAGTGCTGGTAGACTTTCTCCTTGAGAAATGGAGTGGAAAAGCTATTCGCTAAGATGTAGGCGACTAGAGAGGCAGAATACGGAGCTCCGGCGCTAGCCGAAAAGAAGTGCCGCTTCCCGGCGTCTTTCGGCAGAAGCGGCGCTCCGGAGAGCACCGCTGCCGCTCCAGTCAGCTGTGCACCAAATAGCCGCTTCTTCGCCTCCGGCAGCCAGAGATCGCGGTAGCTTGCAAGAGGCGAAGAACAAAGCTGCGAAGAAGAGGGCTTGTGTGCGAAGCTTGCAGACTGCTGCAGCACGGTGGCTGCCTCTCTCCTGCCTGTTGAATTCACTCTTGGCATGCGAGTGGAAGGTGTTCCAGGACAACTTTCCTGGGTTTTTTACGTAGTCCTGATGCATCCCTCCTTGGAAATTCTTGCCGCTCCCCAGAGGCTCCGAGATGCAGAGAACACGATGGCAGCTGCTGAAAAGAAGGGCCGCGGTGAGTTTGTCCAGAAACAAGAACATAGGCAGCTGACTGTGCTTGGCAAGGGGCAGCTGCTGGAATTTTTGCAATTGCCTTCACTGCGCACAGAAGCCCGCTGCTCTGCTGCTTCGTTTTCCGCATTCAGTCAATTGCACAGGATTGAAGCTGAGCCAGGCTGTTCAGCTTTGCTGCTTTTCAGCATCTCAGCTGCCCTTCTGCTCTGTGACAGCTCTCGAGGTTTCTTGCCTTCGCCAGGCTGCAACGTGCCCGCTACTACCGAGAGCTGGGCAGGAGTGGGCAGAGAGCACGCTCATCTGCCAGCAGGTTGCGGGTTGCCCAGGAAAGTGCAGTGTCCTCGGAATGTGCAGCAAATCCAAGCTCTTGGCAAGTTCGGGGAAGTGAGCAGTGCTGGTAGACTTTCTCCTTGAGAAATGGAGTGGAAAAGCTATTCGCTAAGATGTAGGCGACTAGAGAGGCAGAATACGGAGCTCCGGCGCTGGCCGAAAAGAAGTGCCGCTTCCCGGCGTCTTTCGGCAGAAGCGGCGCTCCGGAGAGCACCGCTGCCGCTCCAGTCAGCTGTGCACCAAATAGCCGCTTCTTCGCCTCCGGCAGCCAGAGATCGCGGTAGCTTGCAAGAGGCGAAGAACAAAGCTGCGAAGAAGAGGGCTTGTGTGCGAAGCTTGCAGACTGCTGCAGCACGGTGGCTGCCGCTCTCCTGCCTGTTGAATTCACTCTTGACATGCAAGTGGAAGGTGTTCCAGGACAACTTTCCTGGGTTTTTTACGTAGTCCTGATGCATCCCTCCTTGGAAATTCTTGCCGCTCCCCAGAGGCTCCGAGATGCAGAGAACACGATGGCAGCTGCTGAAAAGAAGGGCCGCGGTGAGTTTGTCCAGAAACAAGAACATAGGCAGCTGACTGTGCTTGGCAAGGGGCAGCTGCTGGATTCTTGCAATTGCCTTCACTGCGCACAGAAGCCCGCTGCTCTGCTGCTTCGTTTTCCGCATTCAGTCAATTGCACAGGATTGAAGCTGAGCCAGGCTGTTCAGCTTTGCTGCTTTTCAGCATCTCAGCTGCCTTTCTGCTCTGTGACAGCTCTCGAGGTTTCTTGCCTTCGCCAGGCTGCAACGTGCCCGCTACTACCGAGAGCTGGGCAGGAGTGGGCAGAGAGCACGCTCATCTGCCAGCAGGTTGCGGGTTGCTCAGGAAAGTGCAGTGTCCTCGGAATGTGCAGCAAATCCAAGCTCTTGGCAAGTTCGGGGGAAGTGAGCAGTGCTGGTAGACTTTCTCCTTGAGAAATGGAGTGGAAAAGCTATTCGCTAAGATGTAGGCGACTAGAGAGGCAGAATACGGAGCTCCGGCGCTAGCCGAAAAGAAGTGCCGCTTCCCGGCGTCTTTCGGCAGAAGCGGCGCTCCGGAGAGCACCGCTGCCGCTCCAGTCAGCTGTGCACCAAATAGCCGCTTCTTCGCCTCCGGCAGCCAGAGATCGCGGTAGCTTGCAAGAGGCGAAGAACAAAGCTGCGAAGAAGAGGGCTTGTGTGCGAAGCTTGCAGACTGCTGCAGCACGGTGGCTGCCTCTCTCCTGCCTGTTGAATTCACTCTTGGCATGCGAGTGGAAGGTGTTCCAGGACAACTTTCCTGGGTTTTTTACGTAGTCCTGATGCATCCCTCCTTGGAAATTCTTGCCGCTCCCCAGAGGCTCCGAGATGCAGAGAACACGATGGCAGCTGCTGAAAAGAAGGGCCGCGGTGAGTTTGTCAAGAAACAAGAACATAGGCAGCTGACTGTGCTTGGCAAGGAGCAGCTGCTGGATTCTTGCAATTGCCTTCACTGCGCACAGAAGCCCGCTGCTCTGCTGCTTCCTTTCCGCATTCAGTCAATTGCACAGGATTGAAGCTGAGCCAGGCTGTTCAGCTTTGCTGCTTTTCAGCATCTCAGCTGCCCTTCTGCTCTGTGACAGCTCTCGAGGTTTCTTGCCTTCGCCAGGCTGCAACGTGCCCGCTACTACCGAGAGCTGGGCAGGAGTGGGCAGAGAGCACGCTCATCTGCCAGCAGGTTGCGGGTTGCCCAGGAAAGTGCAGTGTCCTCGGAATGTGCAGCAAATCCAAGCTCTTGGCAAGTTCGGGGGAAGTGAGCAGTGCTGGTAGACTTTCTCCTTGAGAAATGGAGTGGAAAAGCTATTCGCTAAGATGTAGGCGACTAGAGAGGCAGAATACGGAGCTCCGGCGCTGGCCGAAAAGAAGTGCCGCTTCCCGGCGTCTTTCGGCAGAAGCGGCGCTCCGGAGAGCACCGCTGCCGCTCCAGTCAGCTGTGCACCAAATAGCCGCTTCTTCGCCTCCGGCAGCCAGAGATCGCGCTAGCTTGCAAGAGGCGAAGAACAAAGCTGCGAAGAAGAGGGCTTGTGTGCGAAGCTTGCAGACTGCTGCAGCACGGTGGCTGCCTCTCTCCTGCCTGTTGAATTCACTCTTGACATGCGAGTGGAAGGTGTTCCAGGACAACTTTCCTGGGTTTTTTACGTAGTCCTGATGCATCCCTCCTTGGAAATTCTTGCCGCTCCCCAGAGGCTCCGAGATGCAGAGAACACGATGGCAGCTGCTGAAAAGGGCCGCGGTGAGTTTGTCCAGAAACAAGAACATAGGCAGCTGACTGTGCTTGGCAAGGGGCAGCTGCTGGATTCTTGCAATTGCCTTCACTGCGCACAGAAGCCCGCTGCTCTGCTGCTTCGTTTTCCGCATTCAGTCAATTGCACAGGATTGAAGCTGAGCCAGGCTGTTCAGCTTTGTGGTTTTCAGCATCTCAGCTGCCCTTCTGCTCTGTGACAGCTCTCGAGGTTTCTTGCCTTCGCCAGGCTGCAACGTGCCCGCTACTACCGAGAGCTGGGCAGGAGTGGGCAGAGAGCACGCTCATCTGCCAGCAGGTTGCGGGTTGCCCAGGAAAGTGCAGTGTCCTCGGAATGTGCAGCAAATCCAAGCTCTTGGCAAGTTCGGGGGAAGTGAGCAGTGCTGGTAGACTTTCTCCTTGAGAAATGGAGTGGAAAAGCTATTCGCTAAGATGTAGGCGACTAGAGAGGCAGAATACGGAGCTCCGGCGCTAGCCGAAAAGAAGTGCCGCTTCCCGGCGTCTTTCGGCAGAAGCGGCGCTCCGGAGAGCACCGCTGCCGCTCCAGTCAGCTGTGCACCAAATAGCCGCTTCTTCGCCTCCGGCAGCCAGAGATCGCGGTAGCTTGCAAGAGGCGAAGAACAAAGCTGCGAAGAAGAGGGCTTGTGTGCGAAGCTTGCAGACTGCTGCAGCACGGTGGCTGCCTCTCTCCTGCCTGTTGAATTCACTCTTGACATGCGAGTGGAAGGTGTTCCAGGACAACTTTCCTGGTTTTTACGTAGTCCTGATGCATCCCTCCTTGGAAATTCTTGCCGCTCCCCAGAGGCTCCGAGATGCAGAGAACACGATGGCAGCTGCTGAAAAGAAGGGCCGCGGTGAGTTTGTCCAGAAACAAGAACATAGGCAGCTGACTGTGCTTGGCAAGGAGCAGCTGCTGGATTCTTGCAATTGCCTTCACTGCGCACAGAAGCCCGCTGCTCTGCTGCTTCGTTTTCCGCATTCAGTCAATTGCACAGGATTGAAGCTGAGCCAGGCTGTTCAGCTTTGTGGTTTTCAGCATCTCAGCTGCCCTTCTGCTCTGTGACAGCTCTCGAGGTTTCTTGCCTTCGCCAGGCTGCAACGTGCCCGCTACTGCCGAGAGCTGGGCAGGAGTGGGCAGAGAGCACGCTCATCTGCCAGCAGGTTGCGGGTTGCCCAGGAAAGTGCAGTGTCCTCGGAATGTGCAGCAAATCCAAGCTCTTGGCAAGTTCGGGGGAAGTGAGCAGTGCTGGTAGACTTTCTCCTTGAGAAATGGAGTGGAAAAGCTATTCGCTAAGATGTAGGCGACTAGAGAGGCAGAATACGGAGCTCCGGCGCTAGCCGAAAAGAAGTGCCGCTTCCGGCGTCTTTCGGCAGAAGCGGCGCTCCGGAGAGCACCGCTGCCGCTCCAGTCAGCTGTGCACCAAATAGCCGCTTCTTCGCCTCCGGCAGCCAGAGATCGCGGTAGCTTGCAAGAGGCGAAGAACAAAGCTGCGAAGAAGAGGGCTTGTGTGCGAAGCTTGCAGACTGCTGCAGCACGGTGGCTGCCTCTCTCCTGCCTGTTGAATTCACTCTTGGCATGCGAGTGGAAGGTGTTCCAGGACAACTTTCCTGGGTTTTTACGTAGTCCTGATGCATCCCTCCTTGGAAATTCTTGCCGCTCCCCAGAGGCTCCGAGATGCAGAGAACACGATGGCAGCTGCTGAAAAGAAGGGCCGCGGTGAGTTTGTCCAGAAACAAGAACATAGGCAGCTGACTGTGCTTGGCAAGGAGCAGCTGCTGGAATCTTGCAATTGCCTTCACTGCGCACAGAAGCCCGCTGCTCTGCTGCTTCGTTTTCCGCATTCAGTCAATTGCACAGGATTGAAGCTGAGCCAGGCTGTTCAGCTTTGCTGCTTTTCAGCATCTCAGCTGCCCTTCTGCTCTGTGACAGCTCTCGAGGTTTCTTGCCTTCGCCAGGCTGCAACGTGCCCGCTACTACCGAGGGGGGGGGGGTGGGTGGGGCAGAGTGGGCAGAGGGGGGCGGGTTGGGGGGGGGGGGGGGGTTGCGGGGGGGGGGGAAAAATCAGTGTCTGCGGGGGGGGGGGGGGGCAGTCTGGGGAAGTTGGGGGGGGGGGGGGGGGGGGGGGAGGAAGGGGGGGAAAAGAAGCTGGGGGGGTGGGGGGGAGGGGGGAGGGGGGGGGGGGGGGGGGGGGGCGCTGGCCGAAAAGAAGTCCGCTTGGGGGGGGGGGGGCGGCGGGAGGGGCCGCTGGGGGGGCCAGGCAGGGGGCACAAATAGCGGCTTCTTCGCCTCGGCAGCCAGAGATAGCGGTAGCTTGGGGGAGGGGGCAGCGGGGAGGGGGCGGAAGGGGGGGGAGGGGGGGAGGGGGGGGGAGCGAAGAAGAGGGCTGGCTGCGAAGCTTGGGGGGGGGGGGGGGCCGGGCTCCTGTGTTGGGGGGGGGGGGGGGGGGGGGGGGGGTGGGGGGGGGGGGGGGGGGGTTGGGACTGGGGGGGGGGGGGGGGGGGGGGGGAGGGGGGAGGGGGGGGGAGGAGCTGAGAAAAAGAGGGCCGGGGTGAAGGGGGGGGAAAAAAGGGGGGGGGGCAGTGACTGTGCTTGGAAAGGGGCAGCTGCTGAATTCTTGCAATTTGCTGGGCTGGGGGGGCAGGGGGGGGCTGGGCTGCTTGGGGGGGGGGCGCATCAGGTCAATTGCACAGGATTGGGCAGGGAGCCAGGCTGCGCTGCTGCTCTGTGACAGCTCTCGAGGTTTCTTGCCTTCGCCAGGCTGCAACGTGCCCGCTACTACCGAGAGCTGGGCAGGAGTGGGCAGAGAGCACGCTCATCTGCCAGCAGGTTGCGGGTTGCTCAGGAAAGTGCAGTGTCCTCGGAATGTGCAGCAAATCCAAGCTCTTGGCAAGTTCGGGGAAGTGAGCAGTGCTGGTAGACTTTCTCCTTGAGAAATGGAGTGGAAAAGCTATTCGCTAAGATGTAGGCGACTAGAGAGGCAGAATACGGAGCTCCGGCGCTAGCCGAAAAGAAGTGCCGCTTCCCGGCGTCTTTCGGCAGAAGCGGCGCTCCGGAGAGCACCGCTGCCGCTCCAGTCAGCTGTGCACCAAATAGCCGCTTCTTCGCCTCCGGCAGCCAGAGATCGCGGTAGCTTGCAAGAGGCGAAGAACAAAGCTGCGAAGAAGAGGGCTTGTGTGCGAAGCTTGCAGACTGCTGCAGCACGGTGGCTGCCTCTCTCCTGCCTGTTGAATTCACTCTTGGCATGCGAGTGGAAGGTGTTCCAGGACAACTTTCCTGGGTTTTTACGTAGTCCTGATGCATCCCTCCTTGGAAATTCTTGCCGCTCCCAGAGGCTCCGAGATGCAGAGAACACGATGGCAGCTGCTGAAAAGAAGGGCCGCGGTGAGTTTGTCCAGAAACAAGAACATAGGCAGCTGACTGTGCTTGGCAAGGAGCAGCTGCTGGAATTTTGCAATTGCCTTCACTGCGCACAGAAGCCCGCTGCTCTGCTGCTTCGTTTTCCGCATTCAGTCAATTGCACAGGATTGAAGCTGAGCCAGGCTGTTCAGCTTTGCTGCTTTTCAGCATCTCAGCTGCCCTTCTGCTCTGTGACAGCTCTCGAGGTTTCTTGCCTTCGCCAGGCTGCAACGTGCCCGCTACTACCGAGAGCTGGGCAGGAGTGGGCAGAGAGCACGCTCATCTGCCAGCAGGTTGCGGGTTGCTCAGGAAAGTGCAGTGTCCTCGGAATGTGCAGCAAATCCAAGCTCTTGGCAAGTTCGGGGGAAGTGAGCAGTGCTGGTAGACTTTCTCCTTGAGAAATGGAGTGGAAAAGCTATTCGCTAAGATGTAGGCGACTAGAGAGGCAGAATACGGAGCTCCGGAGCTGGCCGAAAAGAAGTGCCGCTTCCCGGCGTCTTTCGGCAGAAGCGGCGCTCCGGAGAGCACCGCTGCCGCTCCAGTCAGCTGTGCACCAAATAGCCGCTTCTTCGCCTCCGGCAGCCAGAGATCGCGGTAGCTTGCAAGAGGCGAAGAACAAAGCTGCGAAGAAGAGGGCTTGTGTGCGAAGCTTGCAGACTGCTGCAGCACGGTGGCTGCCTCTCTCCTGCCTGTTGAATTCACTCTTGGCATGCGAGTGGAAGGTGTTCCAGGACAACTTTCCTGGGTTTTTTACGTAGTCCTGATGCATCCCTCCTTGGAAATTCTTGCCGCTCCCCAGAGGCTCCGAGATGCAGAGAACACGATGGCAGCTGCTGAAAAGAAGGGCCGCGGTGAGTTTGTCCAGAAACAAGAACATAGGCAGCTGACTGTGCTTGGCAAGGAGCAGCTGCTGGATTCTTGCAATTGCCTTCACTGCGCACAGAAGCCCGCTGCTCTGCTGCTTCGTTTTCCGCATTCAGTCAATTGCACAGGATTGAAGCTGAGCCAGGCTGTTCAGCTTTGCTGCTTTTCAGCATCTCAGCTGCCCTTCTGCTCTGTGACAGCTCTCGAGGTTTCTTGCCTTCGCCAGGCTGCAACGTGCCCGCTACTACCGAGAGCTGGGCAGGAGTGGGCAGAGAGCACGCTCATCTGCCAGCAGGTTGCGGGTTGCCCAGGAAAGTGCAGTGTCCTCGGAATGTGCAGCAAATCCAAGTTCTTGGCAAGTTCGGGGGAAGTGAGCAGTGCTGGTAGACTTTCTCCTTGAGAAATGGAGTGGAAAAGCTATTCGCTAAGATGTAGGCGACTAGAGAGGCAGAATACGGAGCTCCGGCGCTAGCCGAAAAGAAGTGCCGCTTCCCGGCGTCTTTCGGCAGAAGCGGCGCTCCGGAGAGCACCGCTGCCGCTCCAGTCAGCTGTGCACCAAATAGCCGCTTCTTCGCCTCCGGCAGCCAGAGATCGCGGTAGCTTGCAAGAGGCGAAGAACAAAGCTGCGAAGAAGAGGGCTTGTGTGCGAAGCTTGCAGACTGCTGCAGCACGGTGGCTGCCTCTCTCCTGCCTGTTGAATTCACTCTTGGCATGCGAGTGGAAGGTGTTCCAGGACAACTTTCCTGGGTTTTTACGTAGTCCTGATGCATCCCTCCTTGGAAATTCTTGCCGCTCCCCAGAGGCTCCGAGATGCAGAGAACACGATGGCAGCTGCTGAAAAGAAGGGCCGCGGTGAGTTTGTCCAGAAACAAGAACATAGGCAGCTGACTGTGCTTGGCAAGGAGCAGCTGCTGGATTCTTGCAATTGCCTTCACTGCGCACAGAAGCCCGCTGCTCTGCTGCTTCGTTTTCCGCATTCAGTCAATTGCACAGGATTGAAGCTGAGCCAGGCTGTTCAGCTTTGCTGCTTTTCAGCATCTCAGCTGCCCTTCTGCTCTGTGACAGCTCTCGAGGTTTCTTGCCTTCGCCAGGCTGCAACGTGCCCGCTACTACCGAGAGCTGGGCAGGAGTGGGCAGAGAGCACGCTCATCTGCCAGCAGGTTGCGGGTTGCCCAGGAAAGTGCAGTGTCCTCGGAATGTGCAGCAAATCCAAGTTCTTGGCAAGTTCGGGGAAGTGAGCAGTGCTGGTAGACTTTCTCCTTGAGAAATGGAGTGGAAAAGCTATTCGCTAAGATGTAGGCGACTAGAGAGGCAGAATACGGAGCTCCGGCGCTAGCCGAAAAGAAGTGCCGCTTCCCGGCGTCTTTCGGCAGAAGCGGCGCTCCGGAGAGCACCGCTGCCGCTCCAGTCAGCTGTGCACCAAATAGCCGCTTCTTCGCCTCCGGCAGCCAGAGATCGCGGTAGCTTGCAAGAGGCGAAGAACAAAGCTGCGAAGAAGAGGGCTTGTGTGCGAAGCTTGCAGACTGCTGCAGCACGGTGGCTGCCTCTCTCCTGCCTGTTGAATTCACTCTTGGCATGCGAGTGGAAGGTGTTCCAGGACAACTTTCCTGGGTTTTTACGTAGTCCTGATGCATCCCTCCTTGGAAATTCTTGCCGCTCCCCAGAGGCTCCGAGATGCAGAGAACACGATGGCAGCTGCTGAAAAGAAGGGCCGCGGTGAGTTTGTCCAGAAACAAGAACATAGGCAGCTGACTGTGCTTGGCAAGGAGCAGCTGCTGGATTCTTGCAATTGCCTTCACTGCGCACAGAAGCCCGCTGCTCTGCTGCTTCGTTTTCCGCATTCAGTCAATTGCACAGGATTGAAGCTGAGCCAGGCTGTTCAGCTTTGCTGCTTTTCAGCATCTCAGCTGCCCTTCTGCTCTGTGACAGCTCTCGAGGTTTCTTGCCTTCGCCAGGCTGCAACGTGCCCGCTACTACCGAGAGCTGGGCAGGAGTGGGCAGAGAGCACGCTCATCTGCCAGCAGGTTGCGGGTTGCCCAGGAAAGTGCAGTGTCCTCGGAATGTGCAGCAAATCCAAGCTCTTGGCAAGTTCGGGGGAAGTGAGCAGTGCTGGTAGACTTTCTCCTTGAGAAATGGAGTGGAAAAGCTATTCGCTAAGATGTAGGCGACTAGAGAGGCAGAATACGGAGCTCCGGCGCTGGCCGAAAAGAAGTGCCGCTTCCCGGCGTCTTTCGGCAGAAGCGGCGCTCCGGAGAGCACCGCTGCCGCTCCAGTCAGCTGTGCACCAAATAGCCGCTTCTTCGCCTCCGGCAGCCAGAGATCGCGGTAGCTTGCAAGAGGCGAAGAACAAAGCTGCGAAGAAGAGGGCTTGTGTGCGAAGCTTGCAGACTGCTGCAGCACGGTGGCTGCCTCTCTCCTGCCTGTTGAATTCACTCTTGGCATGCGAGTGGAAGGTGTTCCAGGACAACTTTCCTGGGTTTTTTACGTAGTCCTGATGCATCCCTCCTTGGAAATTCTTGCCGCTCCCCAGAGGCTCCGAGATGCAGAGAACACGATGGCAGCTGCTGAAAAGAAGGGCCGCGGTGAGTTTGTCCAGAAACAAGAACATAGGCAGCTGACTGTGCTTGGCAAGGAGCAGCTGCTGGATTCTTGCAATTGCCTTCACTGCGCACAGAAGCCCGCTGCTCTGCTGCTTCGTTTTCCGCATTCAGTCAATTGCACAGGATTGAAGCTGAGCCAGGCTGTTCAGCTTTGCTGCTTTTCAGCATCTCAGCTGCCCTTCTGCTCTGTGACAGCTCTCGAGGTTTCTTGCCTTCGCCAGGCTGCAACGTGCCCGCTACTACCGAGAGCTGGGCAGGAGTGGGCAGAGAGCACGCTCATCTGCCAGCAGGTTGCGGGTTGCCCAGGAAAGTGCAGTGTCCTCGGAATGTGCAGCAAATCCAAGTTCTTGGCAAGTTCGGGGGAAGTGAGCAGTGCTGGTAGACTTTCTCCTTGAGAAATGGAGTGGAAAAGCTATTCGCTAAGATGTAGGCGACTAGAGAGGCAGAATACGGAGCTCCGGCGCTAGCCGAAAAGAAGTGCCGCTTCCCGGCGTCTTTCGGCAGAAGCGGCGCTCCGGAGAGCACCGCTGCCGCTCCAGTCAGCTGTGCACCAAATAGCCGCTTCTTCGCCTCCGGCAGCCAGAGATCGCGGTAGCTTGCAAGAGGCGAAGAACAAAGCTGCGAAGAAGAGGGCTTGTGTGCGAAGCTTGCAGACTGCTGCAGCACGGTGGCTGCCTCTCTCCTGCCTGTTGAATTCACTCTTGGCATGCGAGTGGAAGGTGTTCCAGGACAACTTTCCTGGGTTTTTACGTAGTCCTGATGCATCCCTCCTTGGAAATTCTTGCCGCTCCCCAGAGGCTCCGAGATGCAGAGAACACGATGGCAGCTGCTGAAAAGAAGGGCCGCGGTGAGTTTGTCCAGAAACAAGAACATAGGCAGCTGACTGTGCTTGGCAAGGAGCAGCTGCTGGATTCTTGCAATTGCCTTCACTGCGCACAGAAGCCCGCTGCTCTGCTGCTTCGTTTTCCGCATTCAGTCAATTGCACAGGATTGAAGCTGAGCCAGGCTGTTCAGCTTTGCTGCTTTTCAGCATCTCAGCTGCCCTTCTGCTCTGTGACAGCTCTCGAGGTTTCTTGCCTTCGCCAGGCTGCAACGTGCCCGCTACTACCGAGAGCTGGGCAGGAGTGGGCAGAGAGCACGCTCATCTGCCAGCAGGTTGCGGGTTGCCCAGGAAAGTGCAGTGTCCTCGGAATGTGCAGCAAATCCAAGCTCTTGGCAAGTTCGGGGGAAGTGAGCAGTGCTGGTAGACTTTCTCCTTGAGAAATGGAGTGGAAAAGCTATTCGCTAAGATGTAGGCGACTAGAGAGGCAGAATACGGAGCTCCGGCGCTAGCCGAAAAGAAGTGCCGCTTCCCGGCGTCTTTCGGCAGAAGCGGCGCTCCGGAGAGCACCGCTGCCGCTCCAGTCAGCTGTGCACCAAATAGCCGCTTCTTCGCCTCCGGCAGCCAGAGATCGCGGTAGCTTGCAAGAGGCGAAGAACAAAGCTGCGAAGAAGAGGGCTTGTGTGCGAAGCTTGCAGACTGCTGCAGCACGGTGGCTGCCTCTCTCCTGCCTGTTGAATTCACTCTTGGCATGCGAGTGGAAGGTGTTCCAGGACAACTTTCCTGGGTTTTTACGTAGTCCTGATGCATCCCTCCTTGGAAATTCTTGCCGCTCCCCAGAGGCTCCGAGATGCAGAGAACACGATGGCAGCTGCTGAAAAGAAGGGCCGCGGTGAGTTTGTCCAGAAACAAGAACATAGGCAGCTGACTGTGCTTGGCAAGGAGCAGCTGCTGGATTCTTGCAATTGCCTTCACTGCGCACAGAAGCCCGCTGCTCTGCTGCTTCGTTTTCCGCATTCAGTCAATTGCACAGGATTGAAGCTGAGCCAGGCTGTTCAGCTTTGCTGCTTTTCAGCATCTCAGCTGCCCTTCTGCTCTGTGACAGCTCTCGAGGTTTCTTGCCTTCGCCAGGCTGCAACGTGCCCGCTACTACCGAGAGCTGGGCAGGAGTGGGCAGAGAGCACGCTCATCTGCCAGCAGGTTGCGGGTTGCCCAGGAAAGTGCAGTGTCCTCGGAATGTGCAGCAAATCCAAGCTCTTGGCAAGTTCGGGGGAAGTGAGCAGTGCTGGTAGACTTTCTCCTTGAGAAATGGAGTGGAAAAGCTATTCGCTAAGATGTAGGCGACTAGAGAGGCAGAATACGGAGCTCCGGCGCTGGCCGAAAAGAAGTGCCGCTTCCCGGCGTCTTTCGGCAGAAGCGGCGCTCCGGAGAGCACCGCTGCCGCTCCAGTCAGCTGTGCACCAAATAGCCGCTTCTTCGCCTCCGGCAGCCAGAGATCGCGGTAGCTTGCAAGAGGCGAAGAACAAAGCTGCGAAGAAGAGGGCTTGTGTGCGAAGCTTGCAGACTGCTGCAGCACGGTGGCTGCCTCTCTCCTGCCTGTTGAATTCACTCTTGGCATGCGAGTGGAAGGTGTTCCAGGACAACTTTCCTGGGTTTTTTACGTAGTCCTGATGCATCCCTCCTTGGAAATTCTTGCCGCTCCCCAGAGGCTCCGAGATGCAGAGAACACGATGGCAGCTGCTGAAAAGAAGGGCCGCGGTGAGTTTGTCCAGAAACAAGAACATAGGCAGCTGACTGTGCTTGGCAAGGAGCAGCTGCTGGATTCTTGCAATTGCCTTCACTGCGCACAGAAGCCCGCTGCTCTGCTGCTTCGTTTTCCGCATTCAGTCAATTGCACAGGATTGAAGCTGAGCCAGGCTGTTCAGCTTTGCTGCTTTTCAGCATCTCAGCTGCCCTTCTGCTCTGTGACAGCTCTCGAGGTTTCTTGCCTTCGCCAGGCTGCAACGTGCCCGCTACTACCGAGAGCTGGGCAGGAGTGGGCAGAGAGCACGCTCATCTGCCAGCAGGTTGCGGGTTGCCCAGGAAAGTGCAGTGTCCTCGGAATGTGCAGCAAATCCAAGCTCTTGGCAAGTTCGGGGGAAGTGAGCAGTGCTGGTAGACTTTCTCCTTGAGAAATGGAGTGGAAAAGCTATTCGCTAAGATGTAGGCGACTAGAGAGGCAGAATACGGAGCTCCGGCGCTAGCCGAAAAGAAGTGCCGCTTCCCGGCGTCTTTCGGCAGAAGCGGCGCTCCGGAGAGCACCGCTGCCGCTCCAGTCAGCTGTGCACCAAATAGCCGCTTCTTCGCCTCCGGCAGCCAGAGATCGCGGTAGCTTGCAAGAGGCGAAGAACAAAGCTGCGAAGAAGAGGGCTTGTGTGCGAAGCTTGCAGACTGCTGCAGCACGGTGGCTGCCTCTCTCCTGCCTGTTGAATTCACTCTTGGCATGCGAGTGGAAGGTGTTCCAGGACAACTTTCCTGGGTTTTTACGTAGTCCTGATGCATCCCTCCTTGGAAATTCTTGCCGCTCCCCAGAGGCTCCGAGATGCAGAGAACACGATGGCAGCTGCTGAAAAGAAGGGCCGCGGTGAGTTTGTCCAGAAACAAGAACATAGGCAGCTGACTGTGCTTGGCAAGGAGCAGCTGCTGGATTCTTGCAATTGCCTTCACTGCGCACAGAAGCCCGCTGCTCTGCTGCTTCGTTTTCCGCATTCAGTCAATTGCACAGGATTGAAGCTGAGCCAGGCTGTTCAGCTTTGCTGCTTTTCAGCATCTCAGCTGCCCTTCTGCTCTGTGACAGCTCTCGAGGTTTCTTGCCTTCGCCAGGCTGCAACGTGCCCGCTACTACCGAGAGCTGGGCAGGAGTGGGCAGAGAGCACGCTCATCTGCCAGCAGGTTGCGGGTTGCCCAGGAAAGTGCAGTGTCCTCGGAATGTGCAGCAAATCCAAGCTCTTGGCAAGTTCGGGGGAAGTGAGCAGTGCTGGTAGACTTTCTCCTTGAGAAATGGAGTGGAAAAGCTATTCGCTAAGATGTAGGCGACTAGAGAGGCAGAATACGGAGCTCCGGCGCTGGCCGAAAAGAAGTGCCGCTTCCCGGCGTCTTTCGGCAGAAGCGGCGCTCCGGAGAGCACCGCTGCCGCTCCAGTCAGCTGTGCACCAAATAGCCGCTTCTTCGCCTCCGGCAGCCAGAGATCGCGGTAGCTTGCAAGAGGCGAAGAACAAAGCTGCGAAGAAGAGGGCTTGTGTGCGAAGCTTGCAGACTGCTGCAGCACGGTGGCTGCCTCTCTCCTGCCTGTTGAATTCACTCTTGGCATGCGAGTGGAAGGTGTTCCAGGACAACTTTCCTGGGTTTTTTACGTAGTCCTGATGCATCCCTCCTTGGAAATTCTTGCCGCTCCCCAGAGGCTCCGAGATGCAGAGAACACGATGGCAGCTGCTGAAAAGAAGGGCCGCGGTGAGTTTGTCCAGAAACAAGAACATAGGCAGCTGACTGTGCTTGGCAAGGAGCAGCTGCTGGATTCTTGCAATTGCCTTCACTGCGCACAGAAGCCCGCTGCTCTGCTGCTTCGTTTTCCGCATTCAGTCAATTGCACAGGATTGAAGCTGAGCCAGGCTGTTCAGCTTTGCTGCTTTTCAGCATCTCAGCTGCCCTTCTGCTCTGTGACAGCTCTCGAGGTTTCTTGCCTTCGCCAGGCTGCAACGTGCCCGCTACTACCGAGAGCTGGGCAGGAGTGGGCAGAGAGCACGCTCATCTGCCAGCAGGTTGCGGGTTGCCCAGGAAAGTGCAGTGTCCTCGGAATGTGCAGCAAATCCAAGCTCTTGGCAAGTTCGGGGGAAGTGAGCAGTGCTGGTAGACTTTCTCCTTGAGAAATGGAGTGGAAAAGCTATTCGCTAAGATGTAGGCGACTAGAGAGGCAGAATACGGAGCTCCGGCGCTAGCCGAAAAGAAGTGCCGCTTCCCGGCGTCTTTCGGCAGAAGCGGCGCTCCGGAGAGCACCGCTGCCGCTCCAGTCAGCTGTGCACCAAATAGCCGCTTCTTCGCCTCCGGCAGCCAGAGATCGCGGTAGCTTGCAAGAGGCGAAGAACAAAGCTGCGAAGAAGAGGGCTTGTGTGCGAAGCTTGCAGACTGCTGCAGCACGGTGGCTGCCTCTCTCCTGCCTGTTGAATTCACTCTTGGCATGCGAGTGGAAGGTGTTCCAGGACAACTTTCCTGGGTTTTTTACGTAGTCCTGATGCATCCCTCCTTGGAAATTCTTGCCGCTCCCCAGAGGCTCCGAGATGCAGAGAACACGATGGCAGCTGCTGAAAAGAAGGGCCGCGGTGAGTTTGTCCAGAAACAAGAACATAGGCAGCTGACTGTGCTTGGCAAGGAGCAGCTGCTGGATTCTTGCAATTGCCTTCACTGCGCACAGAAGCCCGCTGCTCTGCTGCTTCGTTTTCCGCATTCAGTCAATTGCACAGGATTGAAGCTGAGCCAGGCTGTTCAGCTTTGCTGCTTTTCAGCATCTCAGCTGCCCTTCTGCTCTGTGACAGCTCTCGAGGTTTCTTGCCTTCGCCAGGCTGCAACGTGCCCGCTACTACCGAGAGCTGGGCAGGAGTGGGCAGAGAGCACGCTCATCTGCCAGCAGGTTGCGGGTTGCCCAGGAAAGTGCAGTGTCCTCGGAATGTGCAGCAAATCCAAGCTCTTGGCAAGTTCGGGGGAAGTGAGCAGTGCTGGTAGACTTTCTCCTTGAGAAATGGAGTGGAAAAGCTATTCGCTAAGATGTAGGCGACTAGAGAGGCAGAATACGGAGCTCCGGCGCTGGCCGAAAAGAAGTGCCGCTTCCCGGCGTCTTTCGGCAGAAGCGGCGCTCCGGAGAGCACCGCTGCCGCTCCAGTCAGCTGTGCACCAAATAGCCGCTTCTTCGCCTCCGGCAGCCAGAGATCGCGGTAGCTTGCAAGAGGCGAAGAACAAAGCTGCGAAGAAGAGGGCTTGTGTGCGAAGCTTGCAGACTGCTGCAGCACGGTGGCTGCCTCTCTCCTGCCTGTTGAATTCACTCTTGGCATGCGAGTGGAAGGTGTTCCAGGACAACTTTCCTGGGTTTTTTACGTAGTCCTGATGCATCCCTCCTTGGAAATTCTTGCCGCTCCCCAGAGGCTCCGAGATGCAGAGAACACGATGGCAGCTGCTGAAAAGAAGGGCCGCGGTGAGTTTGTCCAGAAACAAGAACATAGGCAGCTGACTGTGCTTGGCAAGGAGCAGCTGCTGGATTCTTGCAATTGCCTTCACTGCGCACAGAAGCCCGCTGCTCTGCTGCTTCGTTTTCCGCATTCAGTCAATTGCACAGGATTGAAGCTGAGCCAGGCTGTTCAGCTTTGCTGCTTTTCAGCATCTCAGCTGCCCTTCTGCTCTGTGACAGCTCTCGAGGTTTCTTGCCTTCGCCAGGCTGCAACGTGCCCGCTACTACCGAGAGCTGGGCAGGAGTGGGCAGAGAGCACGCTCATCTGCCAGCAGGTTGCGGGTTGCCCAGGAAAGTGCAGTGTCCTCGGAATGTGCAGCAAATCCAAGCTCTTGGCAAGTTCGGGGGAAGTGAGCAGTGCTGGTAGACTTTCTCCTTGAGAAATGGAGTGGAAAAGCTATTCGCTAAGATGTAGGCGACTAGAGAGGCAGAATACGGAGCTCCGGCGCTAGCCGAAAAGAAGTGCCGCTTCCCGGCGTCTTTCGGCAGAAGCGGCGCTCCGGAGAGCACCGCTGCCGCTCCAGTCAGCTGTGCACCAAATAGCCGCTTCTTCGCCTCCGGCAGCCAGAGATCGCGGTAGCTTGCAAGAGGCGAAGAACAAAGCTGCGAAGAAGAGGGCTTGTGTGCGAAGCTTGCAGACTGCTGCAGCACGGTGGCTGCCTCTCTCCTGCCTGTTGAATTCACTCTTGGCATGCGAGTGGAAGGTGTTCCAGGACAACTTTCCTGGGTTTTTACGTAGTCCTGATGCATCCCTCCTTGGAAATTCTTGCCGCTCCCCAGAGGCTCCGAGATGCAGAGAACACGATGGCAGCTGCTGAAAAGAAGGGCCGCGGTGAGTTTGTCCAGAAACAAGAACATAGGCAGCTGACTGTGCTTGGCAAGGAGCAGCTGCTGGATTCTTGCAATTGCCTTCACTGCGCACAGAAGCCCGCTGCTCTGCTGCTTCGTTTTCCGCATTCAGTCAATTGCACAGGATTGAAGCTGAGCCAGGCTGTTCAGCTTTGCTGCTTTTCAGCATCTCAGCTGCCCTTCTGCTCTGTGACAGCTCTCGAGGTTTCTTGCCTTCGCCAGGCTGCAACGTGCCCGCTACTACCGAGAGCTGGGCAGGAGTGGGCAGAGAGCACGCTCATCTGCCAGCAGGTTGCGGGTTGCCCAGGAAAGTGCAGTGTCCTCGGAATGTGCAGCAAATCCAAGCTCTTGGCAAGTTCGGGGGAAGTGAGCAGTGCTGGTAGACTTTCTCCTTGAGAAATGGAGTGGAAAAGCTATTCGCTAAGATGTAGGCGACTAGAGAGGCAGAATACGGAGCTCCGGCGCTGGCCGAAAAGAAGTGCCGCTTCCCGGCGTCTTTCGGCAGAAGCGGCGCTCCGGAGAGCACCGCTGCCGCTCCAGTCAGCTGTGCACCAAATAGCCGCTTCTTCGCCTCCGGCAGCCAGAGATCGCGGTAGCTTGCAAGAGGCGAAGAACAAAGCTGCGAAGAAGAGGGCTTGTGTGCGAAGCTTGCAGACTGCTGCAGCACGGTGGCTGCCTCTCTCCTGCCTGTTGAATTCACTCTTGGCATGCGAGTGGAAGGTGTTCCAGGACAACTTTCCTGGGTTTTTTACGTAGTCCTGATGCATCCCTCCTTGGAAATTCTTGCCGCTCCCCAGAGGCTCCGAGATGCAGAGAACACGATGGCAGCTGCTGAAAAGAAGGGCCGCGGTGAGTTTGTCCAGAAACAAGAACATAGGCAGCTGACTGTGCTTGGCAAGGAGCAGCTGCTGGATTCTTGCAATTGCCTTCACTGCGCACAGAAGCCCGCTGCTCTGCTGCTTCGTTTTCCGCATTCAGTCAATTGCACAGGATTGAAGCTGAGCCAGGCTGTTCAGCTTTGCTGCTTTTCAGCATCTCAGCTGCCCTTCTGCTCTGTGACAGCTCTCGAGGTTTCTTGCCTTCGCCAGGCTGCAACGTGCCCGCTACTACCGAGAGCTGGGCAGGAGTGGGCAGAGAGCACGCTCATCTGCCAGCAGGTTGCGGGTTGCCCAGGAAAGTGCAGTGTCCTCGGAATGTGCAGCAAATCCAAGCTCTTGGCAAGTTCGGGGGAAGTGAGCAGTGCTGGTAGACTTTCTCCTTGAGAAATGGAGTGGAAAAGCTATTCGCTAAGATGTAGGCGACTAGAGAGGCAGAATACGGAGCTCCGGCGCTGGCCGAAAAGAAGTGCCGCTTCCCGGCGTCTTTCGGCAGAAGCGGCGCTCCGGAGAGCACCGCTGCCGCTCCAGTCAGCTGTGCACCAAATAGCCGCTTCTTCGCCTCCGGCAGCCAGAGATCGCGGTAGCTTGCAAGAGGCGAAGAACAAAGCTGCGAAGAAGAGGGCTTGTGTGCGAAGCTTGCAGACTGCTGCAGCACGGTGGCTGCCTCTCTCCTGCCTGTTGAATTCACTCTTGGCATGCGAGTGGAAGGTGTTCCAGGACAACTTTCCTGGGTTTTTACGTAGTCCTGATGCATCCCTCCTTGGAAATTCTTGCCGCTCCCCAGAGGCTCCGAGATGCAGAGAACACGATGGCAGCTGCTGAAAAGAAGGGCCGCGGTGAGTTTGTCCAGAAACAAGAACATAGGCAGCTGACTGTGCTTGGCAAGGAGCAGCTGCTGGATTCTTGCAATTGCCTTCACTGCGCACAGAAGCCCGCTGCTCTGCTGCTTCGTTTTCCGCATTCAGTCAATTGCACAGGATTGAAGCTGAGCCAGGCTGTTCAGCTTTGCTGCTTTTCAGCATCTCAGCTGCCCTTCTGCTCTGTGACAGCTCTCGAGGTTTCTTGCCTTCGCCAGGCTGCAACGTGCCCGCTACTACCGAGAGCTGGGCAGGAGTGGGCAGAGAGCACGCTCATCTGCCAGCAGGTTGCGGGTTGCCCAGGAAAGTGCAGTGTCCTCGGAATGTGCAGCAAATCCAAGCTCTTGGCAAGTTCGGGGGAAGTGAGCAGTGCTGGTAGACTTTCTCCTTGAGAAATGGAGTGGAAAAGCTATTCGCTAAGATGTAGGCGACTAGAGAGGCAGAATACGGAGCTCCGGCGCTGGCCGAAAAGAAGTGCCGCTTCCCGGCGTCTTTCGGCAGAAGCGGCGCTCCGGAGAGCACCGCTGCCGCTCCAGTCAGCTGTGCACCAAATAGCCGCTTCTTCGCCTCCGGCAGCCAGAGATCGCGGTAGCTTGCAAGAGGCGAAGAACAAAGCTGCGAAGAAGAGGGCTTGTGTGCGAAGCTTGCAGACTGCTGCAGCACGGTGGCTGCCTCTCTCCTGCCTGTTGAATTCACTCTTGGCATGCGAGTGGAAGGTGTTCCAGGACAACTTTCCTGGGTTTTTTACGTAGTCCTGATGCATCCCTCCTTGGAAATTCTTGCCGCTCCCCAGAGGCTCCGAGATGCAGAGAACACGATGGCAGCTGCTGAAAAGAAGGGCCGCGGTGAGTTTGTCCAGAAACAAGAACATAGGCAGCTGACTGTGCTTGGCAAGGAGCAGCTGCTGGATTCTTGCAATTGCCTTCACTGCGCACAGAAGCCCGCTGCTCTGCTGCTTCGTTTTCCGCATTCAGTCAATTGCACAGGATTGAAGCTGAGCCAGGCTGTTCAGCTTTGCTGCTTTTCAGCATCTCAGCTGCCCTTCTGCTCTGTGACAGCTCTCGAGGTTTCTTGCCTTCGCCAGGCTGCAACGTGCCCGCTACTACCGAGAGCTGGGCAGGAGTGGGCAGAGAGCACGCTCATCTGCCAGCAGGTTGCGGGTTGCCCAGGAAAGTGCAGTGTCCTCGGAATGTGCAGCAAATCCAAGCTCTTGGCAAGTTCGGGGGAAGTGAGCAGTGCTGGTAGACTTTCTCCTTGAGAAATGGAGTGGAAAAGCTATTCGCTAAGATGTAGGCGACTAGAGAGGCAGAATACGGAGCTCCGGCGCTGGCCGAAAAGAAGTGCCGCTTCCCGGCGTCTTTCGGCAGAAGCGGCGCTCCGGAGAGCACCGCTGCCGCTCCAGTCAGCTGTGCACCAAATAGCCGCTTCTTCGCCTCCGGCAGCCAGAGATCGCGGTAGCTTGCAAGAGGCGAAGAACAAAGCTGCGAAGAAGAGGGCTTGTGTGCGAAGCTTGCAGACTGCTGCAGCACGGTGGCTGCCTCTCTCCTGCCTGTTGAATTCACTCTTGGCATGCGAGTGGAAGGTGTTCCAGGACAACTTTCCTGGGTTTTTACGTAGTCCTGATGCATCCCTCCTTGGAAATTCTTGCCGCTCCCCAGAGGCTCCGAGATGCAGAGAACACGATGGCAGCTGCTGAAAAGAAGGGCCGCGGTGAGTTTGTCCAGAAACAAGAACATAGGCAGCTGACTGTGCTTGGCAAGGAGCAGCTGCTGGATTCTTGCAATTGCCTTCACTGCGCACAGAAGCCCGCTGCTCTGCTGCTTCGTTTTCCGCATTCAGTCAATTGCACAGGATTGAAGCTGAGCCAGGCTGTTCAGCTTTGCTGCTTTTCAGCATCTCAGCTGCCCTTCTGCTCTGTGACAGCTCTCGAGGTTTCTTGCCTTCGCCAGGCTGCAACGTGCCCGCTACTACCGAGAGCTGGGCAGGAGTGGGCAGAGAGCACGCTCATCTGCCAGCAGGTTGCGGGTTGCCCAGGAAAGTGCAGTGTCCTCGGAATGTGCAGCAAATCCAAGCTCTTGGCAAGTTCGGGGGAAGTGAGCAGTGCTGGTAGACTTTCTCCTTGAGAAATGGAGTGGAAAAGCTATTCGCTAAGATGTAGGCGACTAGAGAGGCAGAATACGGAGCTCCGGCGCTGGCCGAAAAGAAGTGCCGCTTCCCGGCGTCTTTCGGCAGAAGCGGCGCTCCGGAGAGCACCGCTGCCGCTCCAGTCAGCTGTGCACCAAATAGCCGCTTCTTCGCCTCCGGCAGCCAGAGATCGCGGTAGCTTGCAAGAGGCGAAGAACAAAGCTGCGAAGAAGAGGGCTTGTGTGCGAAGCTTGCAGACTGCTGCAGCACGGTGGCTGCCTCTCTCCTGCCTGTTGAATTCACTCTTGGCATGCGAGTGGAAGGTGTTCCAGGACAACTTTCCTGGGTTTTTACGTAGTCCTGATGCATCCCTCCTTGGAAATTCTTGCCGCTCCCCAGAGGCTCCGAGATGCAGAGAACACGATGGCAGCTGCTGAAAAGAAGGGCCGCGGTGAGTTTGTCCAGAAACAAGAACATAGGCAGCTGACTGTGCTTGGCAAGGAGCAGCTGCTGGATTCTTGCAATTGCCTTCACTGCGCACAGAAGCCCGCTGCTCTGCTGCTTCGTTTTCCGCATTCAGTCAATTGCACAGGATTGAAGCTGAGCCAGGCTGTTCAGCTTTGCTGCTTTTCAGCATCTCAGCTGCCCTTCTGCTCTGTGACAGCTCTCGAGGTTTCTTGCCTTCGCCAGGCTGCAACGTGCCCGCTACTACCGAGAGCTGGGCAGGAGTGGGCAGAGAGCACGCTCATCTGCCAGCAGGTTGCGGGTTGCCCAGGAAAGTGCAGTGTCCTCGGAATGTGCAGCAAATCCAAGCTCTTGGCAAGTTCGGGGGAAGTGAGCAGTGCTGGTAGACTTTCTCCTTGAGAAATGGAGTGGAAAAGCTATTCGCTAAGATGTAGGCGACTAGAGAGGCAGAATACGGAGCTCCGGCGCTGGCCGAAAAGAAGTGCCGCTTCCCGGCGTCTTTCGGCAGAAGCGGCGCTCCGGAGAGCACCGCTGCCGCTCCAGTCAGCTGTGCACCAAATAGCCGCTTCTTCGCCTCCGGCAGCCAGAGATCGCGGTAGCTTGCAAGAGGCGAAGAACAAAGCTGCGAAGAAGAGGGCTTGTGTGCGAAGCTTGCAGACTGCTGCAGCACGGTGGCTGCCTCTCTCCTGCCTGTTGAATTCACTCTTGGCATGCGAGTGGAAGGTGTTCCAGGACAACTTTCCTGGGTTTTTACGTAGTCCTGATGCATCCCTCCTTGGAAATTCTTGCCGCTCCCCAGAGGCTCCGAGATGCAGAGAACACGATGGCAGCTGCTGAAAAGAAGGGCCGCGGTGAGTTTGTCCAGAAACAAGAACATAGGCAGCTGACTGTGCTTGGCAAGGAGCAGCTGCTGGATTCTTGCAATTGCCTTCACTGCGCACAGAAGCCCGCTGCTCTGCTGCTTCGTTTTCCGCATTCAGTCAATTGCACAGGATTGAAGCTGAGCCAGGCTGTTCAGCTTTGCTGCTTTTCAGCATCTCAGCTGCCCTTCTGCTCTGTGACAGCTCTCGAGGTTTCTTGCCTTCGCCAGGCTGCAACGTGCCCGCTACTACCGAGAGCTGGGCAGGAGTGGGCAGAGAGCACGCTCATCTGCCAGCAGGTTGCGGGTTGCCCAGGAAAGTGCAGTGTCCTCGGAATGTGCAGCAAATCCAAGCTCTTGGCAAGTTCGGGGGAAGTGAGCAGTGCTGGTAGACTTTCTCCTTGAGAAATGGAGTGGAAAAGCTATTCGCTAAGATGTAGGCGACTAGAGAGGCAGAATACGGAGCTCCGGCGCTGGCCGAAAAGAAGTGCCGCTTCCCGGCGTCTTTCGGCAGAAGCGGCGCTCCGGAGAGCACCGCTGCCGCTCCAGTCAGCTGTGCACCAAATAGCCGCTTCTTCGCCTCCGGCAGCCAGAGATCGCGGTAGCTTGCAAGAGGCGAAGAACAAAGCTGCGAAGAAGAGGGCTTGTGTGCGAAGCTTGCAGACTGCTGCAGCACGGTGGCTGCCTCTCTCCTGCCTGTTGAATTCACTCTTGGCATGCGAGTGGAAGGTGTTCCAGGACAACTTTCCTGGGTTTTTACGTAGTCCTGATGCATCCCTCCTTGGAAATTCTTGCCGCTCCCCAGAGGCTCCGAGATGCAGAGAACACGATGGCAGCTGCTGAAAAGAAGGGCCGCGGTGAGTTTGTCCAGAAACAAGAACATAGGCAGCTGACTGTGCTTGGCAAGGAGCAGCTGCTGGATTCTTGCAATTGCCTTCACTGCGCACAGAAGCCCGCTGCTCTGCTGCTTCGTTTTCCGCATTCAGTCAATTGCACAGGATTGAAGCTGAGCCAGGCTGTTCAGCTTTGCTGCTTTTCAGCATCTCAGCTGCCCTTCTGCTCTGTGACAGCTCTCGAGGTTTCTTGCCTTCGCCAGGCTGCAACGTGCCCGCTACTACCGAGAGCTGGGCAGGAGTGGGCAGAGAGCACGCTCATCTGCCAGCAGGTTGCGGGTTGCCCAGGAAAGTGCAGTGTCCTCGGAATGTGCAGCAAATCCAAGCTCTTGGCAAGTTCGGGGGAAGTGAGCAGTGCTGGTAGACTTTCTCCTTGAGAAATGGAGTGGAAAAGCTATTCGCTAAGATGTAGGCGACTAGAGAGGCAGAATACGGAGCTCCGGCGCTAGCCGAAAAGAAGTGCCGCTTCCCGGCGTCTTTCGGCAGAAGCGGCGCTCCGGAGAGCACCGCTGCCGCTCCAGTCAGCTGTGCACCAAATAGCCGCTTCTTCGCCTCCGGCAGCCAGAGATCGCGGTAGCTTGCAAGAGGCGAAGAACAAAGCTGCGAAGAAGAGGGCTTGTGTGCGAAGCTTGCAGACTGCTGCAGCACGGTGGCTGCCTCTCTCCTGCCTGTTGAATTCACTCTTGGCATGCGAGTGGAAGGTGTTCCAGGACAACTTTCCTGGGTTTTTACGTAGTCCTGATGCATCCCTCCTTGGAAATTCTTGCCGCTCCCCAGAGGCTCCGAGATGCAGAGAACACGATGGCAGCTGCTGAAAAGAAGGGCCGCGGTGAGTTTGTCCAGAAACAAGAACATAGGCAGCTGACTGTGCTTGGCAAGGAGCAGCTGCTGGATTCTTGCAATTGCCTTCACTGCGCACAGAAGCCCGCTGCTCTGCTGCTTCGTTTTCCGCATTCAGTCAATTGCACAGGATTGAAGCTGAGCCAGGCTGTTCAGCTTTGCTGCTTTTCAGCATCTCAGCTGCCCTTCTGCTCTGTGACAGCTCTCGAGGTTTCTTGCCTTCGCCAGGCTGCAACGTGCCCGCTACTACCGAGAGCTGGGCAGGAGTGGGCAGAGAGCACGCTCATCTGCCAGCAGGTTGCGGGTTGCCCAGGAAAGTGCAGTGTCCTCGGAATGTGCAGCAAATCCAAGCTCTTGGCAAGTTCGGGGGAAGTGAGCAGTGCTGGTAGACTTTCTCCTTGAGAAATGGAGTGGAAAAGCTATTCGCTAAGATGTAGGCGACTAGAGAGGCAGAATACGGAGCTCCGGCGCTAGCCGAAAAGAAGTGCCGCTTCCCGGCGTCTTTCGGCAGAAGCGGCGCTCCGGAGAGCACCGCTGCCGCTCCAGTCAGCTGTGCACCAAATAGCCGCTTCTTCGCCTCCGGCAGCCAGAGATCGCGGTAGCTTGCAAGAGGCGAAGAACAAAGCTGCGAAGAAGAGGGCTTGTGTGCGAAGCTTGCAGACTGCTGCAGCACGGTGGCTGCCTCTCTCCTGCCTGTTGAATTCACTCTTGGCATGCGAGTGGAAGGTGTTCCAGGACAACTTTCCTGGGTTTTTTACGTAGTCCTGATGCATCCCTCCTTGGAAATTCTTGCCGCTCCCCAGAGGCTCCGAGATGCAGAGAACACGATGGCAGCTGCTGAAAAGAAGGGCCGCGGTGAGTTTGTCCAGAAACAAGAACATAGGCAGCTGACTGTGCTTGGCAAGGAGCAGCTGCTGGATTCTTGCAATTGCCTTCACTGCGCACAGAAGCCCGCTGCTCTGCTGCTTCGTTTTCCGCATTCAGTCAATTGCACAGGATTGAAGCTGAGCCAGGCTGTTCAGCTTTGCTGCTTTTCAGCATCTCAGCTGCCCTTCTGCTCTGTGACAGCTCTCGAGGTTTCTTGCCTTCGCCAGGCTGCAACGTGCCCGCTACTACCGAGAGCTGGGCAGGAGTGGGCAGAGAGCACGCTCATCTGCCAGCAGGTTGCGGGTTGCCCAGGAAAGTGCAGTGTCCTCGGAATGTGCAGCAAATCCAAGCTCTTGGCAAGTTCGGGGGAAGTGAGCAGTGCTGGTAGACTTTCTCCTTGAGAAATGGAGTGGAAAAGCTATTCGCTAAGATGTAGGCGACTAGAGAGGCAGAATACGGAGCTCCGGCGCTGGCCGAAAAGAAGTGCCGCTTCCCGGCGTCTTTCGGCAGAAGCGGCGCTCCGGAGAGCACCGCTGCCGCTCCAGTCAGCTGTGCACCAAATAGCCGCTTCTTCGCCTCCGGCAGCCAGAGATCGCGGTAGCTTGCAAGAGGCGAAGAACAAAGCTGCGAAGAAGAGGGCTTGTGTGCGAAGCTTGCAGACTGCTGCAGCACGGTGGCTGCCTCTCTCCTGCCTGTTGAATTCACTCTTGGCATGCGAGTGGAAGGTGTTCCAGGACAACTTTCCTGGGTTTTTTACGTAGTCCTGATGCATCCCTCCTTGGAAATTCTTGCCGCTCCCCAGAGGCTCCGAGATGCAGAGAACACGATGGCAGCTGCTGAAAAGAAGGGCCGCGGTGAGTTTGTCCAGAAACAAGAACATAGGCAGCTGACTGTGCTTGGCAAGGAGCAGCTGCTGGATTCTTGCAATTGCCTTCACTGCGCACAGAAGCCCGCTGCTCTGCTGCTTCGTTTTCCGCATTCAGTCAATTGCACAGGATTGAAGCTGAGCCAGGCTGTTCAGCTTTGCTGCTTTTCAGCATCTCAGCTGCCCTTCTGCTCTGTGACAGCTCTCGAGGTTTCTTGCCTTCGCCAGGCTGCAACGTGCCCGCTACTACCGAGAGCTGGGCAGGAGTGGGCAGAGAGCACGCTCATCTGCCAGCAGGTTGCGGGTTGCCCAGGAAAGTGCAGTGTCCTCGGAATGTGCAGCAAATCCAAGCTCTTGGCAAGTTCGGGGGAAGTGAGCAGTGCTGGTAGACTTTCTCCTTGAGAAATGGAGTGGAAAAGCTATTCGCTAAGATGTAGGCGACTAGAGAGGCAGAATACGGAGCTCCGGCGCTGGCCGAAAAGAAGTGCCGCTTCCCGGCGTCTTTCGGCAGAAGCGGCGCTCCGGAGAGCACCGCTGCCGCTCCAGTCAGCTGTGCACCAAATAGCCGCTTCTTCGCCTCCGGCAGCCAGAGATCGCGGTAGCTTGCAAGAGGCGAAGAACAAAGCTGCGAAGAAGAGGGCTTGTGTGCGAAGCTTGCAGACTGCTGCAGCACGGTGGCTGCCTCTCTCCTGCCTGTTGAATTCACTCTTGGCATGCGAGTGGAAGGTGTTCCAGGACAACTTTCCTGGGTTTTTTACGTAGTCCTGATGCATCCCTCCTTGGAAATTCTTGCCGCTCCCCAGAGGCTCCGAGATGCAGAGAACACGATGGCAGCTGCTGAAAAGAAGGGCCGCGGTGAGTTTGTCCAGAAACAAGAACATAGGCAGCTGACTGTGCTTGGCAAGGAGCAGCTGCTGGAATTTTGCAATTGCCTTCACTGCGCACAGAAGCCCGCTGCTCTGCTGCTTCGTTTTCCGCATTCAGTCAATTGCACAGGATTGAAGCTGAGCCAGGCTGTTCAGCTTTGCTGCTTTTCAGCATCTCAGCTGCCCTTCTGCTCTGTGACAGCTCTCGAGGTTTCTTGCCTTCGCCAGGCTGCAACGTGCCCGCTACTACCGAGAGCTGGGCAGGAGTGGGCAGAGAGCACGCTCATCTGCCAGCAGGTTGCGGGTTGCCCAGGAAAGTGCAGTGTCCTCGGAATGTGCAGCAAATCCAAGCTCTTGGCAAGTTCGGGGGAAGTGAGCAGTGCTGGTAGACTTTCTCCTTGAGAAATGGAGTGGAAAAGCTATTCGCTAAGATGTAGGCGACTAGAGAGGCAGAATACGGAGCTCCGGCGCTGGCCGAAAAGAAGTGCCGCTTCCCGGCGTCTTTCGGCAGAAGCGGCGCTCCGGAGAGCACCGCTGCCGCTCCAGTCAGCTGTGCACCAAATAGCCGCTTCTTCGCCTCCGGCAGCCAGAGATCGCGGTAGCTTGCAAGAGGCGAAGAACAAAGCTGCGAAGAAGAGGGCTTGTGTGCGAAGCTTGCAGACTGCTGCAGCACGGTGGCTGCCTCTCTCCTGCCTGTTGAATTCACTCTTGGCATGCGAGTGGAAGGTGTTCCAGGACAACTTTCCTGGGTTTTTTACGTAGTCCTGATGCATCCCTCCTTGGAAATTCTTGCCGCTCCCCAGAGGCTCCGAGATGCAGAGAACACGATGGCAGCTGCTGAAAAGAAGGGCCGCGGTGAGTTTGTCCAGAAACAAGAACATAGGCAGCTGACTGTGCTTGGCAAGGAGCAGCTGCTGGATTCTTGCAATTGCCTTCACTGCGCACAGAAGCCCGCTGCTCTGCTGCTTCGTTTTCCGCATTCAGTCAATTGCACAGGATTGAAGCTGAGCCAGGCTGTTCAGCTTTGCTGCTTTTCAGCATCTCAGCTGCCCTTCTGCTCTGTGACAGCTCTCGAGGTTTCTTGCCTTCGCCAGGCTGCAACGTGCCCGCTACTACCGAGAGCTGGGCAGGAGTGGGCAGAGAGCACGCTCATCTGCCAGCAGGTTGCGGGTTGCCCAGGAAAGTGCAGTGTCCTCGGAATGTGCAGCAAATCCAAGCTCTTGGCAAGTTCGGGGGAAGTGAGCAGTGCTGGTAGACTTTCTCCTTGAGAAATGGAGTGGAAAAGCTATTCGCTAAGATGTAGGCGACTAGAGAGGCAGAATACGGAGCTCCGGCGCTGGCCGAAAAGAAGTGCCGCTTCCCGGCGTCTTTCGGCAGAAGCGGCGCTCCGGAGAGCACCGCTGCCGCTCCAGTCAGCTGTGCACCAAATAGCCGCTTCTTCGCCTCCGGCAGCCAGAGATCGCGGTAGCTTGCAAGAGGCGAAGAACAAAGCTGCGAAGAAGAGGGCTTGTGTGCGAAGCTTGCAGACTGCTGCAGCACGGTGGCTGCCTCTCTCCTGCCTGTTGAATTCACTCTTGGCATGCGAGTGGAAGGTGTTCCAGGACAACTTTCCTGGGTTTTTTACGTAGTCCTGATGCATCCCTCCTTGGAAATTCTTGCCGCTCCCCAGAGGCTCCGAGATGCAGAGAACACGATGGCAGCTGCTGAAAAGAAGGGCCGCGGTGAGTTTGTCCAGAAACAAGAACATAGGCAGCTGACTGTGCTTGGCAAGGAGCAGCTGCTGGATTCTTGCAATTGCCTTCACTGCGCACAGAAGCCCGCTGCTCTGCTGCTTCGTTTTCCGCATTCAGTCAATTGCACAGGATTGAAGCTGAGCCAGGCTGTTCAGCTTTGCTGCTTTTCAGCATCTCAGCTGCCCTTCTGCTCTGTGACAGCTCTCGAGGTTTCTTGCCTTCGCCAGGCTGCAACGTGCCCGCTACTACCGAGAGCTGGGCAGGAGTGGGCAGAGAGCACGCTCATCTGCCAGCAGGTTGCGGGTTGCTCAGGAAAGTGCAGTGTCCTCGGAATGTGCAGCAAATCCAAGCTCTTGGCAAGTTCGGGGGAAGTGAGCAGTGCTGGTAGACTTTCTCCTTGAGAAATGGAGTGGAAAAGCTATTCGCTAAGATGTAGGCGACTAGAGAGGCAGAATACGGAGCTCCGGCGCTGGCCGAAAAGAAGTGCCGCTTCCCGGCGTCTTTCGGCAGAAGCGGCGCTCCGGAGAGCACCGCTGCCGCTCCAGTCAGCTGTGCACCAAATAGCCGCTTCTTCGCCTCCGGCAGCCAGAGATCGCGGTAGCTTGCAAGAGGCGAAGAACAAAGCTGCGAAGAAGAGGGCTTGTGTGCGAAGCTTGCAGACTGCTGCAGCACGGTGGCTGCCTCTCTCCTGCCTGTTGAATTCACTCTTGGCATGCGAGTGGAAGGTGTTCCAGGACAACTTTCCTGGGTTTTTACGTAGTCCTGATGCATCCCTCCTTGGAAATTCTTGCCGCTCCCCAGAGGCTCCGAGATGCAGAGAACACGATGGCAGCTGCTGAAAAGAAGGGCCGCGGTGAGTTTGTCCAGAAACAAGAACATAGGCAGCTGACTGTGCTTGGCAAGGAGCAGCTGCTGGATTCTTGCAATTGCCTTCACTGCGCACAGAAGCCCGCTGCTCTGCTGCTTCGTTTTCCGCATTCAGTCAATTGCACAGGATTGAAGCTGAGCCAGGCTGTTCAGCTTTGCTGCTTTTCAGCATCTCAGCTGCCCTTCTGCTCTGTGACAGCTCTCGAGGTTTCTTGCCTTCGCCAGGCTGCAACGTGCCCGCTACTACCGAGAGCTGGGCAGGAGTGGGCAGAGAGCACGCTCATCTGCCAGCAGGTTGCGGGTTGCCCAGGAAAGTGCAGTGTCCTCGGAATGTGCAGCAAATCCAAGCTCTTGGCAAGTTCGGGGGAAGTGAGCAGTGCTGGTAGACTTTCTCCTTGAGAAATGGAGTGGAAAAGCTATTCGCTAAGATGTAGGCGACTAGAGAGGCAGAATACGGAGCTCCGGCGCTAGCCGAAAAGAAGTGCCGCTTCCCGGCGTCTTTCGGCAGAAGCGGCGCTCCGGAGAGCACCGCTGCCGCTCCAGTCAGCTGTGCACCAAATAGCCGCTTCTTCGCCTCCGGCAGCCAGAGATCGCGGTAGCTTGCAAGAGGCGAAGAACAAAGCTGCGAAGAAGAGGGCTTGTGTGCGAAGCTTGCAGACTGCTGCAGCACGGTGGCTGCCTCTCTCCTGCCTGTTGAATTCACTCTTGGCATGCGAGTGGAAGGTGTTCCAGGACAACTTTCCTGGGTTTTTACGTAGTCCTGATGCATCCCTCCTTGGAAATTCTTGCCGCTCCCCAGAGGCTCCGAGATGCAGAGAACACGATGGCAGCTGCTGAAAAGAAGGGCCGCGGTGAGTTTGTCCAGAAACAAGAACATAGGCAGCTGACTGTGCTTGGCAAGGAGCAGCTGCTGGATTCTTGCAATTGCCTTCACTGCGCACAGAAGCCCGCTGCTCTGCTGCTTCGTTTTCCGCATTCAGTCAATTGCACAGGATTGAAGCTGAGCCAGGCTGTTCAGCTTTGCTGCTTTTCAGCATCTCAGCTGCCCTTCTGCTCTGTGACAGCTCTCGAGGTTTCTTGCCTTCGCCAGGCTGCAACGTGCCCGCTACTACCGAGAGCTGGGCAGGAGTGGGCAGAGAGCACGCTCATCTGCCAGCAGGTTGCGGGTTGCCCAGGAAAGTGCAGTGTCCTCGGAATGTGCAGCAAATCCAAGCTCTTGGCAAGTTCGGGGGAAGTGAGCAGTGCTGGTAGACTTTCTCCTTGAGAAATGGAGTGGAAAAGCTATTCGCTAAGATGTAGGCGACTAGAGAGGCAGAATACGGAGCTCCGGCGCTAGCCGAAAAGAAGTGCCGCTTCCCGGCGTCTTTCGGCAGAAGCGGCGCTCCGGAGAGCACCGCTGCCGCTCCAGTCAGCTGTGCACCAAATAGCCGCTTCTTCGCCTCCGGCAGCCAGAGATCGCGGTAGCTTGCAAGAGGCGAAGAACAAAGCTGCGAAGAAGAGGGCTTGTGTGCGAAGCTTGCAGACTGCTGCAGCACGGTGGCTGCCTCTCTCCTGCCTGTTGAATTCACTCTTGGCATGCGAGTGGAAGGTGTTCCAGGACAACTTTCCTGGGTTTTTACGTAGTCCTGATGCATCCCTCCTTGGAAATTCTTGCCGCTCCCCAGAGGCTCCGAGATGCAGAGAACACGATGGCAGCTGCTGAAAAGAAGGGCCGCGGTGAGTTTGTCCAGAAACAAGAACATAGGCAGCTGACTGTGCTTGGCAAGGGGCAGCTGCTGGATTCTTGCAATTGCCTTCACTGCGCACAGAAGCCCGCTGCTCTGCTGCTTCGTTTTCCGCATTCAGTCAATTGCACAGGATTGAAGCTGAGCCAGGCTGTTCAGCTTTGCTGCTTTTCAGCATCTCAGCTGCCCTTCTGCTCTGTGACAGCTCTCGAGGTTTCTTGCCTTCGCCAGGCTGCAACGTGCCCGCTACTACCGAGAGCTGGGCAGGAGTGGGCAGAGAGCACGCTCATCTGCCAGCAGGTTGCGGGTTGCCCAGGAAAGTGCAGTGTCCTCGGAATGTGCAGCAAATCCAAGCTCTTGGCAAGTTCGGGGGAAGTGAGCAGTGCTGGTAGACTTTCTCCTTGAGAAATGGAGTGGAAAAGCTATTCGCTAAGATGTAGGCGACTAGAGAGGCAGAATACGGAGCTCCGGCGCTGGCCGAAAAGAAGTGCCGCTTCCCGGCGTCTTTCGGCAGAAGCGGCGCTCCGGAGAGCACCGCTGCCGCTCCAGTCAGCTGTGCACCAAATAGCCGCTTCTTCGCCTCCGGCAGCCAGAGATCGCGGTAGCTTGCAAGAGGCGAAGAACAAAGCTGCGAAGAAGAGGGCTTGTGTGCGAAGCTTGCAGACTGCTGCAGCACGGTGGCTGCCTCTCTCCTGCCTGTTGAATTCACTCTTGGCATGCGAGTGGAAGGTGTTCCAGGACAACTTTCCTGGGTTTTTTACGTAGTCCTGATGCATCCCTCCTTGGAAATTCTTGCCGCTCCCCAGAGGCTCCGAGATGCAGAGAACACGATGGCAGCTGCTGAAAAGAAGGGCCGCGGTGAGTTTGTCCAGAAACAAGAACATAGGCAGCTGACTGTGCTTGGCAAGGGGCAGCTGCTGGATTCTTGCAATTGCCTTCACTGCGCACAGAAGCCCGCTGCTCTGCTGCTTCGTTTTCCGCATTCAGTCAATTGCACAGGATTGAAGCTGAGCCAGGCTGTTCAGCTTTGCTGCTTTTCAGCATCTCAGCTGCCCTTCTGCTCTGTGACAGCTCTCGAGGTTTCTTGCCTTCGCCAGGCTGCAACGTGCCCGCTACTACCGAGAGCTGGGCAGGAGTGGGCAGAGAGCACGCTCATCTGCCAGCAGGTTGCGGGTTGCCCAGGAAAGTGCAGTGTCCTCGGAATGTGCAGCAAATCCAAGCTCTTGGCAAGTTCGGGGGAAGTGAGCAGTGCTGGTAGACTTTCTCCTTGAGAAATGGAGTGGAAAAGCTATTCGCTAAGATGTAGGCGACTAGAGAGGCAGAATACGGAGCTCCGGCGCTAGCCGAAAAGAAGTGCCGCTTCCCGGCGTCTTTCGGCAGAAGCGGCGCTCCGGAGAGCACCGCTGCCGCTCCAGTCAGCTGTGCACCAAATAGCCGCTTCTTCGCCTCCGGCAGCCAGAGATCGCGGTAGCTTGCAAGAGGCGAAGAACAAAGCTGCGAAGAAGAGGGCTTGTGTGCGAAGCTTGCAGACTGCTGCAGCACGGTGGCTGCCTCTCTCCTGCCTGTTGAATTCACTCTTGGCATGCGAGTGGAAGGTGTTCCAGGACAACTTTCCTGGGTTTTTTACGTAGTCCTGATGCATCCCTCCTTGGAAATTCTTGCCGCTCCCCAGAGGCTCCGAGATGCAGAGAACACGATGGCAGCTGCTGAAAAGAAGGGCCGCGGTGAGTTTGTCCAGAAACAAGAACATAGGCAGCTGACTGTGCTTGGCAAGGGGCAGCTGCTGGATTCTTGCAATTGCCTTCACTGCGCACAGAAGCCCGCTGCTCTGCTGCTTCGTTTTCCGCATTCAGTCAATTGCACAGGATTGAAGCTGAGCCAGGCTGTTCAGCTTTGCTGCTTTTCAGCATCTCAGCTGCCCTTCTGCTCTGTGACAGCTCTCGAGGTTTCTTGCCTTCGCCAGGCTGCAACGTGCCCGCTACTACCGAGAGCTGGCAGGAGTGGGCAGAGAGCACGCTCATCTGCCAGCAGGTTGCGGGTTGCCCAGGAAAGTGCAGTGTCCTCGGAATGTGCAGCAAATCCAAGCTCTTGGCAAGTTCGGGGGAAGTGAGCAGTGCTGGTAGACTTTCTCCTTGAGAAATGGAGTGGAAAAGCTATTCGCTAAGATGTAGGCGACTAGAGAGGCAGAATACGGAGCTCCGGCGCTGGCCGAAAAGAAGTGCCGCTTCCGGCGTCTTTCGGCAGAAGCGGCGCTCCGGAGAGCACCGCTGCCGCTCCAGTCAGCTGTGCACCAAATAGCCGCTTCTTCGCCTCCGGCAGCCAGAGATGGCGGTAGCTTGCAAGAGGCGAAGAACAAAGCTGCGAAGAAGAGGGCTTGTGTGCGAAGCTTGCAGACTGCTGCAGCACGGTGGCTGCCTCTCTCCTGCCTGTTGAATTCACTCTTGGCATGCGAGTGGAAGGTGTTCCAGGACAATTTTCCTGGGTTTTTACGTAGTCCTGATGCATCCCTCCTTGGAAATTCTTGCCGCTCCCCAGAGGCTCCGAGATGCAGAGAACACGATGGCAGCTGCTGAAAAGAAGGGCCGCGGTGAGTTTGTCCAGAAACAAGAACATAGGCAGCTGACTGTGCTTGGCAAGGGGCAGCTGCTGGATTCTTGCAATTGCCTTCACTGCGCACAGAAGCCCGCTGCTCTGCTGCTTCGTTTTCCGCATTCAGTCAATTGCACAGGATTGAAGCTGAGCCAGGCTGTTCAGCTTTGCTGCTTTTCAGCATCTCAGCTGCCCTTCTGCTCTGTGACAGCTCTCGAGGTTTCTTGCCTTCGCCAGGCTGCAACGTGCCCGCTACTACCGAGAGCTGGGCAGGAGTGGGCAGAGAGCACGCTCATCTGCCAGCAGGTTGCGGGTTGCTCAGGAAAGTGCAGTGTCCTCGGAATGTGCAGCAAATCCAAGCTCTTGGCAAGTTCGGGGAAGTGAGCAGTGCTGGTAGACTTTCTCCTTGAGAAATGGAGTGGAAAAGCTATTCGCTAAGATGTAGGCGACTAGAGAGGCAGAATACGGAGCTCCGGCGCTAGCCGAAAAGAAGTGCCGCTTCCCGGCGTCTTTCGGCAGAAGCGGCGCTCCGGAGAGCACCGCTGACGCTCCAGTCAGCTGTGCACCAAATAGCCGCTTCTTCGCCTCCGGCAGCCAGAGATCGCGGTAGCTTGCAAGAGGCGAAGAACAAAGCTGCGAAGAAGAGGGCTTGTGTGCGAAGCTTGCAGACTGCTGCAGCACGGTGGCTGCCTCTCTCCTGCCTGTTGAATTCACTCTTGGCATGCGAGTGGAAGGTGTTCCAGGACAATTTTCCTGGGTTTTTACGTAGTCCTGATGCATCCCTCCTTGGAAATTCTTGCCGCTCCCCAGAGGCTCCGAGATGCAGAGAACACGATGGCAGCTGCTGAAAAGAAGGGCCGCGGTGAGTTTGTCCAGAAACAAGAACATAGGCAGCTGACTGTGCTTGGCAAGGGGCAGCTGCTGGATTCTTGCAATTGCCTTCACTGCGCACAGAAGCCCGCTGCTCTGCTGCTTCGTTTTCCGCATTCAGTCAATTGCACAGGATTGAAGCTGAGCCAGGCTGTTCAGCTTTGCTGCTTTTCAGCATCTCAGCTGCCCTTCTGCTCTGTGACAGCTCTCGAGGTTTCTTGCCTTCGCCAGGCTGCAACGTGCCTGCTACTACCGAGAGCTGGCAGGAGTGGGCAGAGAGCACGCTCATCTGCCAGCAGGTTGCGGGTTGCTCAGGAAAGTGCAGTGTCCTCGGAATGTGCAGCAAATCCAAGCTCTTGGCAAGTTCGGGGGAAGTGAGCAGTGCTGGTAGACTTTCTCCTTGAGAAATGGAGTGGAAAAGCTATTCGCTAAGATGTAGGCGACTAGAGAGGCAGAATACGGAGCTCCGGCGCTAGCCGAAAAGAAGTGCCGCTTCCCGGCGTCTTTCGGCAGAAGCGGCGCTCCGGAGAGCACCGCTGCCGCTCCAGTCAGCTGTGCACCAAATAGCCGCTTCTTCGCCTCCGGCAGCCAGAGATCGCGGTAGCTTGCAAGAGGCGAAGAACAAAGCTGCGAAGAAGAGGGCTTGTGTGCGAAGCTTGCAGACTGCTGCAGCACGGTGGCTGCCTCTCTCCTGCCTGTTGAATTCACTCTTGGCATGCGAGTGGAAGGTGTTCCAGGACAATTTTCCTGGGTTTTTACGTAGTCCTGATGCATCCCTCCTTGGAAATTCTTGCCGCTCCCCAGAGGCTCCGAGATGCAGAGAACACGATGGCAGCTGCTGAAAAGAAGGGCCGCGGTGAGTTTGTCCAGAAACAAGAACATAGGCAGCTGACTGTGCTTGGCAAGGAGCAGCTGCTGGAATCTTGCAATTGCCTTCACTGCGCACAGAAGCCCGCTGCTCTGCTGCTTCGTTTTCCGCATTCAGTCAATTGCACAGGATTGAAGCTGAGCCAGGCTGTTCAGCTTTGCTGCTTTTCAGCATCTCAGCTGCCCTTCTGCTCTGTGACAGCTCTCGAGGTTTCTTGCCTTCGCCAGGCTGCAACGTGCCCGCTACTACCGAGAGCTGGGCAGGAGTGGGCAGAGAGCACGCTCATCTGCCAGCAGGTTGCGGGTTGCTCAGGAAAGTGCAGTGTCCTCGGAATGTGCAGCAAATCCAAGCTCTTGGCAAGTTCGGGGGAAGTGAGCAGTGCTGGTAGACTTTCTCCTTGAGAAATGGAGTGGAAAAGCTATTCGCTAAGATGTAGGCGACTAGAGAGGCAGAATACGGAGCTCCGGAGCTGGCCGAAAAGAAGTGCCGCTTCCCGGCGTCTTTCGGCAGAAGCGGCGCTCCGGAGAGCACCGCTGCCGCTCCAGTCAGCTGTGCACCAAATAGCCGCTTCTTCGCCTCCGGCAGCCAGAGATCGCGGTAGCTTGCAAGAGGCGAAGAACAAAGCTGCGAAGAAGAGGGCTTGTGTGCGAAGCTTGCAGACTGCTGCAGCACGGTGGCTGCCTCTCTCCTGCCTGTTGAATTCACTCTTGGCATGCGAGTGGAAGGTGTTCCAGGACAATTTTCCTGGGTTTTTACGTAGTCCTGATGCATCCCTCCTTGGAAATTCTTGCCGCTCCCCAGAGGCTCCGAGATGCAGAGAACACGATGGCAGCTGCTGAAAAGAAGGGCCGCGGTGAGTTTGTCCAGAAACAAGAACATAGGCAGCTGACTGTGCTTGGCAAGGAGCAGCTGCTGGAATCTTGCAATTGCCTTCACTGCGCACAGAAGCCCGCTGCTCTGCTGCTTCGTTTTCCGCATTCAGTCAATTGCACAGGATTGAAGCTGAGCCAGGCTGTTCAGCTTTGCTGCTTTTCAGCATCTCAGCTGCCCTTCTGCTCTGTGACAGCTCTCGAGGTTTCTTGCCTTCGCCAGGCTGCAACGTGCCCGCTACTACCGAGAGCTGGGCAGGAGTGGGCAGAGAGCACGCTCATCTGCCAGCAGGTTGCGGGTTGCTCAGGAAAGTGCAGTGTCCTCGGAATGTGCAGCAAATCCAAGCTCTTGGCAAGTTCGGGGGAAGTGAGCAGTGCTGGTAGACTTTCTCCTTGAGAAATGGAGTGGAAAAGCTATTCGCTAAGATGTAGGCGACTAGAGAGGCAGAATACGGAGCTCCGGCGCTAGCCGAAAAGAAGTGCCGCTTCCCGGCGTCTTTCGGCAGAAGCGGCGCTCCGGAGAGCACCGCTGCCGCTCCAGTCAGCTGTGCACCAAATAGCCGCTTCTTCGCCTCCGGCAGCCAGAGATCGCGGTAGCTTGCAAGAGGCGAAGAACAAAGCTGCGAAGAAGAGGGCTTGTGTGCGAAGCTTGCAGACTGCTGCAGCACGGTGGCTGCCTCTCTCCTGCCTGTTGAATTCACTCTTGGCATGCGAGTGGAAGGTGTTCCAGGACAATTTTCCTGGGTTTTTACGTAGTCCTGATGCATCCCTCCTTGGAAATTCTTGCCGCTCCCAGAGGCTCCGAGATGCAGAGAACACGATGGCAGCTGCTGAAAAGAAGGGCCGCGGTGAGTTTGTCCAGAAACAAGAACATAGGCAGCTGACTGTGCTTGGCAAGGAGCAGCTGCTGGAATCTTGCAATTGCCTTCACTGCGCACAGAAGCCCGCTGCTCTGCTGCTTCGTTTTCCGCATTCAGTCAATTGCACAGGATTGAAGCTGAGCCAGGCTGTTCAGCTTTGCTGCTTTTCAGCATCTCAGCTGCCCTTCTGCTCTGTGACAGCTCTCGAGGTTTCTTGCCTTCGCCAGGCTGCAACGTGCCCGCTACTACCGAGAGCTGGGCAGGAGTGGGCAGAGAGCACGCTCATCTGCCAGCAGGTTGCGGGTTGCTCAGGAAAGTGCAGTGTCCTCGGAATGTGCAGCAAATCCAAGCTCTTGGCAAGTTCGGGGAAGTGAGCAGTGCTGGTAGACTTTCTCCTTGAGAAATGGAGTGGAAAAGCTATTCGCTAAGATGTAGGCGACTAGAGAGGCAGAATACGGAGCTCCGGAGCTGGCCGAAAAGAAGTGCCGCTTCCCGGCGTCTTTCGGCAGAAGCGGCGCTCCGGAGAGCACCGCTGCCGCTCCAGTCAGCTGTGCACCAAATAGCCGCTTCTTCGCCTCCGGCAGCCAGAGATGGCGGTAGCTTGCAAGAGGCGAAGAACAAAGCTGCGAAGAAGAGGGCTTGTGTGCGAAGCTTGCAGACTGCTGCAGCACGGTGGCTGCCTCTCTCCTGCCTGTTGAATTCACTCTTGGCATGCGAGTGGAAGGTGTTCCAGGACAATTTTCCTGGGTTTTTACGTAGTCCTGATGCATCCCTCCTTGGAAATTCTTGCCGCTCCCCAGAGGCTCCGAGATGCAGAGAACACGATGGCAGCTGCTGAAAAGAAGGGCCGCGGTGTGTTTGTCCAGAAACAAGAACATAGGCAGCTGACTGTGCTTGGCAAGGAGCAGCTGCTGGAATCTTGCAATTGCCTTCACTGCGCACAGAAGCCCGCTGCTCTGCTGCTTCGTTTTCCGCATTCAGTCAATTGCACAGGATTGAAGCTGAGCCAGGCTGTTCAGCTTTGCTGCTTTTCAGCATCTCAGCTGCCCTTCTGCTCTGTGACAGCTCTCGAGGTTTCTTGCCTTCGCCAGGCTGCAACGTGCCCGCTACTACCGAGAGCTGGGCAGGAGTGGGCAGAGAGCACGCTCATCTGCCAGCAGGTTGCGGGTTGCCCAGGAAAGTGCAGTGTCTTCGGAATGTGCAGCAAATCCATGTTCTTGGCAAGTTCGGGGGAAGTGAGCAGTGCTGGTAGACTTTCTCCTTGAGAAATGGAGTGGAAAAGCTATTCGCTAAGATGTAGGCGACTAGAGAGGCAGAATACGGAGCTCCGGCGCTAGCCGAAAAGAAACGCCGCTTCCCGGCGTCTTTCGGCAGAAGCGGCGCTCCGGAGAGCACCGCTGCCGCTCCAGTCAGCTGTGCACCAAATAGCCGCTTCTTCGCCTCCGGCAGCCAGAGATCGCGGTAGCTTGCAAGAGGCGAAGAACAAAGCTGCGAAGAAGAGGGCTTGTGTGCGAAGCTTGCAGACTGCTGCAGCACGGTGGCTGCCGCTCTCCTGCCTGTTGAATTCACTCTTGGCATGCGAGTGGAAGGTGTTCCAGGACAATTTTCCTGGGTTTTTACGTAGTCCTGATGCATCCCTCCTTGGAAATTCTTGCCGCTCCCCAGAGGCTCCGAGATGCAGAGAACACGATGGCAGCTGCTGAAAAGAAGGGCCGCAGTGAGTTTGTCCAGAAACAAGAACATAGGCAGCTGACTGTGCTTGGCAAGGAGCAGCTGCTGGAATCTTGCAATTGCCTTCACTGCGCACAGAAGCCCGCTGCTCTGCTGCTTCGTTTTCCGCATTCAGTCAATTGCACAGGATTGAAGCTGAGCCAGGCTGTTCAGCTTTGCTGCTTTTCAGCATCTCAGCTGCCCTTCTGCTCTGTGACAGCTCTCGAGGTTTCTTGCCTTCGCCAGGCTGCAACGTGCCCGCTACTACCGAGAGCTGGGCAGGAGTGGGCAGAGAGCACGCTCATCTGCCAGCAGGTTGCGGGTTGCTCAGGAAAGTGCAGTGTCCTCGGAATGTGCAGCAAATCCAAGCTCTTGGCAAGTTCGGGGGAAGTGAGCAGTGCTGGTAGACTTTCTCCTTGAGAAATGGAGTGGAAAAGCTATTCGCTAAGATGTAGGCGACTAGAGAGGCAGAATACGGAGCTCCGGCGCTAGCCGAAAAGAAGTGCCGCTTCCCGGCGTCTTTCGGCAGAAGCGGCGCTCCGGAGAGCACCGCTGCCGCTCCAGTCAGCTGTGCACCAAATAGCCGCTTCTTCGCCTCCGGCAGCCAGAGATCGCGGTAGCTTGCAAGAGGCGAAGAACAAAGCTGCGAAGAAGAGGGCTTGTGTGCGAAGCTTGCAGACTGCTGCAGCACGGTGGCTGCCGCTCTCCTGCCTGTTGAATTCACTGTTGGCATGCGAGTGGAAGGTGTTCCAGGACAATTTTCCTGGGTTTTTACGTAGTCCTGATGCATCCCTCCTTGGAAATTCTTGCCGCTCCCCAGAGGCTCCGAGATGCAGAGAACACGATGGCAGCTGCTGAAAAGAAGGGCCGCGGTGAGTTTGTCCAGAAACAAGAACATAGGCAGCTGACTGTGCTTGGCAAGGGGCAGCTGCTGGAATTTTGCAATTGCCTTCACTGCGCACAGAAGCCCGCTGCTCTGCTGCTTCGTTTTCCGCATTCAGTCAATTGCACAGGATTGAAGCTTAGCCAGGCTGTTCAGCTTTGCTGCTTTTCAGCATCTCAGCTGCCCTTCTGCTCTGTGACAGCTCTCGAGGTTTCTTGCCTTCGCCAGGCTGCAACGTGCCCGCTACTACCGAGAGCTGGGCAGGAGTGGGCAGAGAGCACGCTCATCTGCCAGCAGGTTGCGGGTTGCTCAGGAAAGTGCAGTGTCCTCGGAATGTGCAGCAAATCCAAGCTCTTGGCAAGTTCGGGGGAAGTGAGCAGTGCTGGTAGACTTTCTCCTTGAGAAATGGAGTGGAAAAGCTATTCGCTAAGATGTAGGCGACTAGAGAGGCAGAATACGGAGCTCCGGAGCTGGCCGAAAAGAAGTGCCGCTTCCCGGCGTCTTTCGGCAGAAGCGGCGCTCCGGAGAGCACCGCTGCCGCTCCAGTCAGCTGTGCACCAAATAGCCGCTTCTTCGCCTCCGGCAGCCAGAGATCGCGGTAGCTTGCAAGAGGCGAAGAACAAAGCTGCGAAGAAGAGGGCTTGTGTGCGAAGCTTGCAGACTGCTGCAGCACGGTGGCTGCCGCTCTCCTGCCTGTTGAATTCACTCTTGGCATGCGAGTGGAAGGTGTTCCAGGACAATTTTCCTGGGTTTTTACGTAGTCCTGATGCATCCCTCCTTGGAAATTCTTGCCGCTCCCCAGAGGCTCCGAGATGCAGAGAACACGATGGCAGCTGCTGAAAAGAAGGGCCGCGGTGAGTTTGTCCAGAAACAAGAACATAGGCAGCTGACTGTGCTTGGCAAGGGGCAGCTGCTGGAATTTTGCAATTGCCTTCACTGCGCACAGAAGCCCGCTGCTCTGCTGCTTCGTTTTCCGCATTCAGTCAATTGCACAGGATTGAAGCTGAGCCAGGCTGTTCAGCTTTGCTGCTTTTCAGCATCTCAGCTGCCCTTCTGCTCTGTGACAGCTCTCGAGGTTTCTTGCCTTCGCCAGGCTGCAACGTGCCCGCTACTACCGAGAGCTGGGCAGGAGTGGGCAGAGAGCACGCTCATCTGCCAGCAGGTTGCGGGTTGCTCAGGAAAGTGCAGTGTCCTCGGAATGTGCAGCAAATCCAAGCTCTTGGCAAGTTCGGGGGAAGTGAGCAGTGCTGGTAGACTTTCTCCTTGAGAAATGGAGTGGAAAAGCTATTCGCTAAGATGTAGGCGACTAGAGAGGCAGAATACGGAGCTCCGGAGCTGGCCGAAAAGAAGTGCCGCTTCCCGGCGTCTTTCGGCAGAAGCGGCGCTCCGGAGAGCACCGCTGCCGCTCCAGTCAGCTGTGCACCAAATAGCCGCTTCTTCGCCTCCGGCAGCCAGAGATCGCGGTAGCTTGCAAGAGGCGAAGAACAAAGCTGCGAAGAAGAGGGCTTGTGTGCGAAGCTTGCAGACTGCTGCAGCACGGTGGCTGCCGCTCTCCTGCCTGTTGAATTCACTCTTGGCATGCGAGTGGAAGGTGTTCCAGGACAATTTTCCTGGGTTTTTACGTAGTCCTGATGCATCCCTCCTTGGAAATTCTTGCCGCTCCCCAGAGGCTCCGAGATGCAGAGAACACGATGGCAGCTGCTGAAAAGAAGGGCCGCGGTGAGTTTGTCCAGAAACAAGAACATAGGCAGCTGACTGTGCTTGGCAAGGGGCAGCTGCTGGAATTTTGCAATTGCCTTCACTGCGCACAGAAGCCCGCTGCTCTGCTGCTTCGTTTTCCGCATTCAGTCAATTGCACAGGATTGAAGCTGAGCCAGGCTGTTCAGCTTTGCTGCTTTTCAGCATCTCAGCTGCCCTTCTGCTCTGTGACAGCTCTCGAGGTTTCTTGCCTTCGCCAGGCTGCAACGTGCCCGCTACTACCGAGAGCTGGGCAGGAGTGGGCAGAGAGCACGCTCATCTGCCAGCAGGTTGCGGGTTGCTCAGGAAAGTGCAGTGTCCTCGGAATGTGCAGCAAATCCAAGCTCTTGGCAAGTTCGGGGGAAGTGAGCAGTGCTGGTAGACTTTCTCCTTGAGAAATGGAGTGGAAAAGCTATTCGCTAAGATGTAGGCGACTAGAGAGGCAGAATACGGAGCTCCGGAGCTGGCCGAAAAGAAGTGCCGCTTCCCGGCGTCTTTCGGCAGAAGCGGCGCTCCGGAGAGCACCGCTGCCGCTCCAGTCAGCTGTGCACCAAATAGCCGCTTCTTCGCCTCCGGCAGCCAGAGATCGCGGTAGCTTGCAAGAGGCGAAGAACAAAGCTGCGAAGAAGAGGGCTTGTGTGCGAAGCTTGCAGACTGCTGCAGCACGGTGGCTGCCGCTCTCCTGCCTGTTGAATTCACTCTTGGCATGCGAGTGGAAGGTGTTCCAGGACAATTTTCCTGGGTTTTTACGTAGTCCTGATGCATCCCTCCTTGGAAATTCTTGCCGCTCCCCAGAGGCTCCGAGATGCAGAGAACACGATGGCAGCTGCTGAAAAGAAGGGCCGCGGTGAGTTTGTCCAGAAACAAGAACATAGGCAGCTGACTGTGCTTGGCAAGGGGCAGCTGCTGGAATTTTGCAATTGCCTTCACTGCGCACAGAAGCCCGCTGCTCTGCTGCTTCGTTTTCCGCATTCAGTCAATTGCACAGGATTGAAGCTGAGCCAGGCTGTTCAGCTTTGCTGCTTTTCAGCATCTCAGCTGCCCTTCTGCTCTGTGACAGCTCTCGAGGTTTCTTGCCTTCGCCAGGCTGCAACGTGCCCGCTACTACCGAGAGCTGGGCAGGAGTGGGCAGAGAGCACGCTCATCTGCCAGCAGGTTGCGGGTTGCTCAGGAAAGTGCAGTGTCCTCGGAATGTGCAGCAAATCCAAGCTCTTGGCAAGTTCGGGGGAAGTGAGCAGTGCTGGTAGACTTTCTCCTTGAGAAATGGAGTGGAAAAGCTATTCGCTAAGATGTAGGCGACTAGAGAGGCAGAATACGGAGCTCCGGAGCTGGCCGAAAAGAAGTGCCGCTTCCCGGCGTCTTTCGGCAGAAGCGGCGCTCCGGAGAGCACCGCTGCCGCTCCAGTCAGCTGTGCACCAAATAGCCGCTTCTTCGCCTCCGGCAGCCAGAGATCGCGGTAGCTTGCAAGAGGCGAAGAACAAAGCTGCGAAGAAGAGGGCTTGTGTGCGAAGCTTGCAGACTGCTGCAGCACGGTGGCTGCCGCTCTCCTGCCTGTTGAATTCACTCTTGGCATGCGAGTGGAAGGTGTTCCAGGACAATTTTCCTGGGTTTTTACGTAGTCCTGATGCATCCCTCCTTGGAAATTCTTGCCGCTCCCCAGAGGCTCCGAGATGCAGAGAACACGATGGCAGCTGCTGAAAAGAAGGGCCGCGGTGTGTTTGTCCAGAAACAAGAACATAGGCAGCTGACTGTGCTTGGCAAGGGGCAGCTGCTGGAATTTTGCAATTGCCTTCACTGCGCACAGAAGCCCGCTGCTCTGCTGCTTCGTTTTCCGCATTCAGTCAATTGCACAGGATTGAAGCTGAGCCAGGCTGTTCAGCTTTGCTGCTTTTCAGCATCTCAGCTGCCCTTCTGCTCTGTGACAGCTCTCGAGGTTTCTTGCCTTCGCCAGGCTGCAACGTGCCCGCTACTACCGAGAGCTGGGCAGGAGTGGGCAGAGAGCACGCTCATCTGCCAGCAGGTTGCGGGTTGCTCAGGAAAGTGCAGTGTCCTCGGAATGTGCAGCAAATCCAAGCTCTTGGCAAGTTCGGGGGAAGTGAGCAGTGCTGGTAGACTTTCTCCTTGAGAAATGGAGTGGAAAAGCTATTCGCTAAGATGTAGGCGACTAGAGAGGCAGAATACGGAGCTCCGGAGCTGGCCGAAAAGAAGTGCCGCTTCCCGGCGTCTTTCGGCAGAAGCGGCGCTCCGGAGAGCACCGCTGCCGCTCCAGTCAGCTGTGCACCAAATAGCCGCTTCTTCGCCTCCGGCAGCCAGAGATCGCGGTAGCTTGCAAGAGGCGAAGAACAAAGCTGCGAAGAAGAGGGCTTGTGTGCGAAGCTTGCAGACTGCTGCAGCACGGTGGCTGCCGCTCTCCTGCCTGTTGAATTCACTCTTGGCATGCGAGTGGAAGGTGTTCCAGGACAATTTTCCTGGGTTTTTACGTAGTCCTGATGCATCCCTCCTTGGAAATTCTTGCCGCTCCCCAGAGGCTCCGAGATGCAGAGAACACGATGGCAGCTGCTGAAAAGAAGGGCCGCGGTGAGTTTGTCCAGAAACAAGAACATAGGCAGCTGACTGTGCTTGGCAAGGGGCAGCTGCTGGAATTTTGCAATTGCCTTCACTGCGCACAGAAGCCCGCTGCTCTGCTGCTTCGTTTTCCGCATTCAGTCAATTGCACAGGATTGAAGCTGAGCCAGGCTGTTCAGCTTTGCTGCTTTTCAGCATCTCAGCTGCCCTTCTGCTCTGTGACAGCTCTCGAGGTTTCTTGCCTTCGCCAGGCTGCAACGTGCCCGCTACTACCGAGAGCTGGGCAGGAGTGGGCAGAGAGCACGCTCATCTGCCAGCAGGTTGCGGGTTGCTCAGGAAAGTGCAGTGTCCTCGGAATGTGCAGCAAATCCAAGCTCTTGGCAAGTTCGGGGGAAGTGAGCAGTGCTGGTAGACTTTCTCCTTGAGAAATGGAGTGGAAAAGCTATTCGCTAAGATGTAGGCGACTAGAGAGGCAGAATACGGAGCTCCGGAGCTGGCCGAAAAGAAGTGCCGCTTCCCGGCGTCTTTCGGCAGAAGCGGCGCTCCGGAGAGCACCGCTGCCGCTCCAGTCAGCTGTGCACCAAATAGCCGCTTCTTCGCCTCCGGCAGCCAGAGATCGCGGTAGCTTGCAAGAGGCGAAGAACAAAGCTGCGAAGAAGAGGGCTTGTGTGCGAAGCTTGCAGACTGCTGCAGCACGGTGGCTGCCGCTCTCCTGCCTGTTGAATTCACTCTTGGCATGCGAGTGGAAGGTGTTCCAGGACAATTTTCCTGGGTTTTTACGTAGTCCTGATGCATCCCTCCTTGGAAATTCTTGCCGCTCCCCAGAGGCTCCGAGATGCAGAGAACACGATGGCAGCTGCTGAAAAGAAGGGCCGCGGTGAGTTTGTCCAGAAACAAGAACATAGGCAGCTGACTGTGCTTGGCAAGGGGCAGCTGCTGGAATTTTGCAATTGCCTTCACTGCGCACAGAAGCCCGCTGCTCTGCTGCTTCGTTTTCCGCATTCAGTCAATTGCACAGGATTGAAGCTGAGCCAGGCTGTTCAGCTTTGCTGCTTTTCAGCATCTCAGCTGCCCTTCTGCTCTGTGACAGCTCTCGAGGTTTCTTGCCTTCGCCAGGCTGCAACGTGCCCGCTACTACCGAGAGCTGGGCAGGAGTGGGCAGAGAGCACGCTCATCTGCCAGCAGGTTGCGGGTTGCTCAGGAAAGTGCAGTGTCCTCGGAATGTGCAGCAAATCCAAGCTCTTGGCAAGTTCGGGGGAAGTGAGCAGTGCTGGTAGACTTTCTCCTTGAGAAATGGAGTGGAAAAGCTATTCGCTAAGATGTAGGCGACTAGAGAGGCAGAATACGGAGCTCCGGAGCTGGCCGAAAAGAAGTGCCGCTTCCCGGCGTCTTTCGGCAGAAGCGGCGCTCCGGAGAGCACCGCTGCCGCTCCAGTCAGCTGTGCACCAAATAGCCGCTTCTTCGCCTCCGGCAGCCAGAGATCGCGGTAGCTTGCAAGAGGCGAAGAACAAAGCTGCGAAGAAGAGGGCTTGTGTGCGAAGCTTGCAGACTGCTGCAGCACGGTGGCTGCCGCTCTCCTGCCTGTTGAATTCACTCTTGGCATGCGAGTGGAAGGTGTTCCAGGACAATTTTCCTGGGTTTTTACGTAGTCCTGATGCATCCCTCCTTGGAAATTCTTGCCGCTCCCCAGAGGCTCCGAGATGCAGAGAACACGATGGCAGCTGCTGAAAAGAAGGGCCGCGGTGAGTTTGTCCAGAAACAAGAACATAGGCAGCTGACTGTGCTTGGCAAGGGGCAGCTGCTGGAATTTTGCAATTGCCTTCACTGCGCACAGAAGCCCGCTGCTCTGCTGCTTCGTTTTCCGCATTCAGTCAATTGCACAGGATTGAAGCTGAGCCAGGCTGTTCAGCTTTGCTGCTTTTCAGCATCTCAGCTGCCCTTCTGCTCTGTGACAGCTCTCGAGGTTTCTTGCCTTCGCCAGGCTGCAACGTGCCCGCTACTACCGAGAGCTGGGCAGGAGTGGGCAGAGAGCACGCTCATCTGCCAGCAGGTTGCGGGTTGCTCAGGAAAGTGCAGTGTCCTCGGAATGTGCAGCAAATCCAAGCTCTTGGCAAGTTCGGGGGAAGTGAGCAGTGCTGGTAGACTTTCTCCTTGAGAAATGGAGTGGAAAAGCTATTCGCTAAGATGTAGGCGACTAGAGAGGCAGAATACGGAGCTCCGGAGCTGGCCGAAAAGAAGTGCCGCTTCCCGGCGTCTTTCGGCAGAAGCGGCGCTCCGGAGAGCACCGCTGCCGCTCCAGTCAGCTGTGCACCAAATAGCCGCTTCTTCGCCTCCGGCAGCCAGAGATCGCGGTAGCTTGCAAGAGGCGAAGAACAAAGCTGCGAAGAAGAGGGCTTGTGTGCGAAGCTTGCAGACTGCTGCAGCACGGTGGCTGCCGCTCTCCTGCCTGTTGAATTCACTCTTGGCATGCGAGTGGAAGGTGTTCCAGGACAATTTTCCTGGGTTTTTACGTAGTCCTGATGCATCCCTCCTTGGAAATTCTTGCCGCTCCCCAGAGGCTCCGAGATGCAGAGAACACGATGGCAGCTGCTGAAAAGAAGGGCCGCGGTGAGTTTGTCCAGAAACAAGAACATAGGCAGCTGACTGTGCTTGGCAAGGGGCAGCTGCTGGAATTTTGCAATTGCCTTCACTGCGCACAGAAGCCCGCTGCTCTGCTGCTTCGTTTTCCGCATTCAGTCAATTGCACAGGATTGAAGCTGAGCCAGGCTGTTCAGCTTTGCTGCTTTTCAGCATCTCAGCTGCCCTTCTGCTCTGTGACAGCTCTCGAGGTTTCTTGCCTTCGCCAGGCTGCAACGTGCCCGCTACTACCGAGAGCTGGGCAGGAGTGGGCAGAGAGCACGCTCATCTGCCAGCAGGTTGCGGGTTGCTCAGGAAAGTGCAGTGTCCTCGGAATGTGCAGCAAATCCAAGCTCTTGGCAAGTTCGGGGGAAGTGAGCAGTGCTGGTAGACTTTCTCCTTGAGAAATGGAGTGGAAAAGCTATTCGCTAAGATGTAGGCGACTAGAGAGGCAGAATACGGAGCTCCGGAGCTGGCCGAAAAGAAGTGCCGCTTCCCGGCGTCTTTCGGCAGAAGCGGCGCTCCGGAGAGCACCGCTGCCGCTCCAGTCAGCTGTGCACCAAATAGCCGCTTCTTCGCCTCCGGCAGCCAGAGATCGCGGTAGCTTGCAAGAGGCGAAGAACAAAGCTGCGAAGAAGAGGGCTTGTGTGCGAAGCTTGCAGACTGCTGCAGCACGGTGGCTGCCGCTCTCCTGCCTGTTGAATTCACTCTTGGCATGCGAGTGGAAGGTGTTCCAGGACAATTTTCCTGGGTTTTTACGTAGTCCTGATGCATCCCTCCTTGGAAATTCTTGCCGCTCCCCAGAGGCTCCGAGATGCAGAGAACACGATGGCAGCTGCTGAAAAGAAGGGCCGCGGTGAGTTTGTCCAGAAACAAGAACATAGGCAGCTGACTGTGCTTGGCAAGGGGCAGCTGCTGGAATTTTGCAATTGCCTTCACTGCGCACAGAAGCCCGCTGCTCTGCTGCTTCGTTTTCCGCATTCAGTCAATTGCACAGGATTGAAGCTGAGCCAGGCTGTTCAGCTTTGCTGCTTTTCAGCATCTCAGCTGCCCTTCTGCTCTGTGACAGCTCTCGAGGTTTCTTGCCTTCGCCAGGCTGCAACGTGCCCGCTACTACCGAGAGCTGGGCAGGAGTGGGCAGAGAGCACGCTCATCTGCCAGCAGGTTGCGGGTTGCTCAGGAAAGTGCAGTGTCCTCGGAATGTGCAGCAAATCCAAGCTCTTGGCAAGTTCGGGGGAAGTGAGCAGTGCTGGTAGACTTTCTCCTTGAGAAATGGAGTGGAAAAGCTATTCGCTAAGATGTAGGCGACTAGAGAGGCAGAATACGGAGCTCCGGAGCTGGCCGAAAAGAAGTGCCGCTTCCCGGCGTCTTTCGGCAGAAGCGGCGCTCCGGAGAGCACCGCTGCCGCTCCAGTCAGCTGTGCACCAAATAGCCGCTTCTTCGCCTCCGGCAGCCAGAGATCGCGGTAGCTTGCAAGAGGCGAAGAACAAAGCTGCGAAGAAGAGGGCTTGTGTGCGAAGCTTGCAGACTGCTGCAGCACGGTGGCTGCCGCTCTCCTGCCTGTTGAATTCACTCTTGGCATGCGAGTGGAAGGTGTTCCAGGACAATTTTCCTGGGTTTTTACGTAGTCCTGATGCATCCCTCCTTGGAAATTCTTGCCGCTCCCCAGAGGCTCCGAGATGCAGAGAACACGATGGCAGCTGCTGAAAAGAAGGGCCGCGGTGAGTTTGTCCAGAAACAAGAACATAGGCAGCTGACTGTGCTTGGCAAGGGGCAGCTGCTGGAATTTTGCAATTGCCTTCACTGCGCACAGAAGCCCGCTGCTCTGCTGCTTCGTTTTCCGCATTCAGTCAATTGCACAGGATTGAAGCTGAGCCAGGCTGTTCAGCTTTGCTGCTTTTCAGCATCTCAGCTGCCCTTCTGCTCTGTGACAGCTCTCGAGGTTTCTTGCCTTCGCCAGGCTGCAACGTGCCCGCTACTACCGAGAGCTGGGCAGGAGTGGGCAGAGAGCACGCTCATCTGCCAGCAGGTTGCGGGTTGCTCAGGAAAGTGCAGTGTCCTCGGAATGTGCAGCAAATCCAAGCTCTTGGCAAGTTCGGGGGAAGTGAGCAGTGCTGGTAGACTTTCTCCTTGAGAAATGGAGTGGAAAAGCTATTCGCTAAGATGTAGGCGACTAGAGAGGCAGAATACGGAGCTCCGGAGCTGGCCGAAAAGAAGTGCCGCTTCCCGGCGTCTTTCGGCAGAAGCGGCGCTCCGGAGAGCACCGCTGCCGCTCCAGTCAGCTGTGCACCAAATAGCCGCTTCTTCGCCTCCGGCAGCCAGAGATCGCGGTAGCTTGCAAGAGGCGAAGAACAAAGCTGCGAAGAAGAGGGCTTGTGTGCGAAGCTTGCAGACTGCTGCAGCACGGTGGCTGCCGCTCTCCTGCCTGTTGAATTCACTCTTGGCATGCGAGTGGAAGGTGTTCCAGGACAATTTTCCTGGGTTTTTACGTAGTCCTGATGCATCCCTCCTTGGAAATTCTTGCCGCTCCCCAGAGGCTCCGAGATGCAGAGAACACGATGGCAGCTGCTGAAAAGAAGGGCCGCGGTGAGTTTGTCCAGAAACAAGAACATAGGCAGCTGACTGTGCTTGGCAAGGGGCAGCTGCTGGAATTTTGCAATTGCCTTCACTGCGCACAGAAGCCCGCTGCTCTGCTGCTTCGTTTTCCGCATTCAGTCAATTGCACAGGATTGAAGCTGAGCCAGGCTGTTCAGCTTTGCTGCTTTTCAGCATCTCAGCTGCCCTTCTGCTCTGTGACAGCTCTCGAGGTTTCTTGCCTTCGCCAGGCTGCAACGTGCCCGCTACTACCGAGAGCTGGGCAGGAGTGGGCAGAGAGCACGCTCATCTGCCAGCAGGTTGCGGGTTGCTCAGGAAAGTGCAGTGTCCTCGGAATGTGCAGCAAATCCAAGCTCTTGGCAAGTTCGGGGGAAGTGAGCAGTGCTGGTAGACTTTCTCCTTGAGAAATGGAGTGGAAAAGCTATTCGCTAAGATGTAGGCGACTAGAGAGGCAGAATACGGAGCTCCGGAGCTGGCCGAAAAGAAGTGCCGCTTCCCGGCGTCTTTCGGCAGAAGCGGCGCTCCGGAGAGCACCGCTGCCGCTCCAGTCAGCTGTGCACCAAATAGCCGCTTCTTCGCCTCCGGCAGCCAGAGATCGCGGTAGCTTGCAAGAGGCGAAGAACAAAGCTGCGAAGAAGAGGGCTTGTGTGCGAAGCTTGCAGACTGCTGCAGCACGGTGGCTGCCGCTCTCCTGCCTGTTGAATTCACTCTTGGCATGCGAGTGGAAGGTGTTCCAGGACAATTTTCCTGGGTTTTTACGTAGTCCTGATGCATCCCTCCTTGGAAATTCTTGCCGCTCCCCAGAGGCTCCGAGATGCAGAGAACACGATGGCAGCTGCTGAAAAGAAGGGCCGCGGTGAGTTTGTCCAGAAACAAGAACATAGGCAGCTGACTGTGCTTGGCAAGGGGCAGCTGCTGGAATTTTGCAATTGCCTTCACTGCGCACAGAAGCCCGCTGCTCTGCTGCTTCGTTTTCCGCATTCAGTCAATTGCACAGGATTGAAGCTGAGCCAGGCTGTTCAGCTTTGCTGCTTTTCAGCATCTCAGCTGCCCTTCTGCTCTGTGACAGCTCTCGAGGTTTCTTGCCTTCGCCAGGCTGCAACGTGCCCGCTACTACCGAGAGCTGGGCAGGAGTGGGCAGAGAGCACGCTCATCTGCCAGCAGGTTGCGGGTTGCTCAGGAAAGTGCAGTGTCCTCGGAATGTGCAGCAAATCCAAGCTCTTGGCAAGTTCGGGGGAAGTGAGCAGTGCTGGTAGACTTTCTCCTTGAGAAATGGAGTGGAAAAGCTATTCGCTAAGATGTAGGCGACTAGAGAGGCAGAATACGGAGCTCCGGAGCTGGCCGAAAAGAAGTGCCGCTTCCCGGCGTCTTTCGGCAGAAGCGGCGCTCCGGAGAGCACCGCTGCCGCTCCAGTCAGCTGTGCACCAAATAGCCGCTTCTTCGCCTCCGGCAGCCAGAGATCGCGGTAGCTTGCAAGAGGCGAAGAACAAAGCTGCGAAGAAGAGGGCTTGTGTGCGAAGCTTGCAGACTGCTGCAGCACGGTGGCTGCCGCTCTCCTGCCTGTTGAATTCACTCTTGGCATGCGAGTGGAAGGTGTTCCAGGACAATTTTCCTGGGTTTTTACGTAGTCCTGATGCATCCCTCCTTGGAAATTCTTGCCGCTCCCCAGAGGCTCCGAGATGCAGAGAACACGATGGCAGCTGCTGAAAAGAAGGGCCGCGGTGAGTTTGTCCAGAAACAAGAACATAGGCAGCTGACTGTGCTTGGCAAGGGGCAGCTGCTGGAATTTTGCAATTGCCTTCACTGCGCACAGAAGCCCGCTGCTCTGCTGCTTCGTTTTCCGCATTCAGTCAATTGCACAGGATTGAAGCTGAGCCAGGCTGTTCAGCTTTGCTGCTTTTCAGCATCTCAGCTGCCCTTCTGCTCTGTGACAGCTCTCGAGGTTTCTTGCCTTCGCCAGGCTGCAACGTGCCCGCTACTACCGAGAGCTGGGCAGGAGTGGGCAGAGAGCACGCTCATCTGCCAGCAGGTTGCGGGTTGCTCAGGAAAGTGCAGTGTCCTCGGAATGTGCAGCAAATCCAAGCTCTTGGCAAGTTCGGGGGAAGTGAGCAGTGCTGGTAGACTTTCTCCTTGAGAAATGGAGTGGAAAAGCTATTCGCTAAGATGTAGGCGACTAGAGAGGCAGAATACGGAGCTCCGGAGCTGGCCGAAAAGAAGTGCCGCTTCCCGGCGTCTTTCGGCAGAAGCGGCGCTCCGGAGAGCACCGCTGCCGCTCCAGTCAGCTGTGCACCAAATAGCCGCTTCTTCGCCTCCGGCAGCCAGAGATCGCGGTAGCTTGCAAGAGGCGAAGAACAAAGCTGCGAAGAAGAGGGCTTGTGTGCGAAGCTTGCAGACTGCTGCAGCACGGTGGCTGCCGCTCTCCTGCCTGTTGAATTCACTCTTGGCATGCGAGTGGAAGGTGTTCCAGGACAATTTTCCTGGGTTTTTACGTAGTCCTGATGCATCCCTCCTTGGAAATTCTTGCCGCTCCCCAGAGGCTCCGAGATGCAGAGAACACGATGGCAGCTGCTGAAAAGAAGGGCCGCGGTGAGTTTGTCCAGAAACAAGAACATAGGCAGCTGACTGTGCTTGGCAAGGGGCAGCTGCTGGAATTTTGCAATTGCCTTCACTGCGCACAGAAGCCCGCTGCTCTGCTGCTTCGTTTTCCGCATTCAGTCAATTGCACAGGATTGAAGCTGAGCCAGGCTGTTCAGCTTTGCTGCTTTTCAGCATCTCAGCTGCCCTTCTGCTCTGTGACAGCTCTCGAGGTTTCTTGCCTTCGCCAGGCTGCAACGTGCCCGCTACTACCGAGAGCTGGGCAGGAGTGGGCAGAGAGCACGCTCATCTGCCAGCAGGTTGCGGGTTGCTCAGGAAAGTGCAGTGTCCTCGGAATGTGCAGCAAATCCAAGCTCTTGGCAAGTTCGGGGGAAGTGAGCAGTGCTGGTAGACTTTCTCCTTGAGAAATGGAGTGGAAAAGCTATTCGCTAAGATGTAGGCGACTAGAGAGGCAGAATACGGAGCTCCGGAGCTGGCCGAAAAGAAGTGCCGCTTCCCGGCGTCTTTCGGCAGAAGCGGCGCTCCGGAGAGCACCGCTGCCGCTCCAGTCAGCTGTGCACCAAATAGCCGCTTCTTCGCCTCCGGCAGCCAGAGATCGCGGTAGCTTGCAAGAGGCGAAGAACAAAGCTGCGAAGAAGAGGGCTTGTGTGCGAAGCTTGCAGACTGCTGCAGCACGGTGGCTGCCGCTCTCCTGCCTGTTGAATTCACTCTTGGCATGCGAGTGGAAGGTGTTCCAGGACAATTTTCCTGGGTTTTTACGTAGTCCTGATGCATCCCTCCTTGGAAATTCTTGCCGCTCCCCAGAGGCTCCGAGATGCAGAGAACACGATGGCAGCTGCTGAAAAGAAGGGCCGCGGTGAGTTTGTCCAGAAACAAGAACATAGGCAGCTGACTGTGCTTGGCAAGGGGCAGCTGCTGGAATTTTGCAATTGCCTTCACTGCGCACAGAAGCCCGCTGCTCTGCTGCTTCGTTTTCCGCATTCAGTCAATTGCACAGGATTGAAGCTGAGCCAGGCTGTTCAGCTTTGCTGCTTTTCAGCATCTCAGCTGCCCTTCTGCTCTGTGACAGCTCTCGAGGTTTCTTGCCTTCGCCAGGCTGCAACGTGCCCGCTACTACCGAGAGCTGGGCAGGAGTGGGCAGAGAGCACGCTCATCTGCCAGCAGGTTGCGGGTTGCTCAGGAAAGTGCAGTGTCCTCGGAATGTGCAGCAAATCCAAGCTCTTGGCAAGTTCGGGGGAAGTGAGCAGTGCTGGTAGACTTTCTCCTTGAGAAATGGAGTGGAAAAGCTATTCGCTAAGATGTAGGCGACTAGAGAGGCAGAATACGGAGCTCCGGAGCTGGCCGAAAAGAAGTGCCGCTTCCCGGCGTCTTTCGGCAGAAGCGGCGCTCCGGAGAGCACCGCTGCCGCTCCAGTCAGCTGTGCACCAAATAGCCGCTTCTTCGCCTCCGGCAGCCAGAGATCGCGGTAGCTTGCAAGAGGCGAAGAACAAAGCTGCGAAGAAGAGGGCTTGTGTGCGAAGCTTGCAGACTGCTGCAGCACGGTGGCTGCCGCTCTCCTGCCTGTTGAATTCACTCTTGGCATGCGAGTGGAAGGTGTTCCAGGACAATTTTCCTGGGTTTTTACGTAGTCCTGATGCATCCCTCCTTGGAAATTCTTGCCGCTCCCCAGAGGCTCCGAGATGCAGAGAACACGATGGCAGCTGCTGAAAAGAAGGGCCGCGGTGAGTTTGTCCAGAAACAAGAACATAGGCAGCTGACTGTGCTTGGCAAGGGGCAGCTGCTGGAATTTTGCAATTGCCTTCACTGCGCACAGAAGCCCGCTGCTCTGCTGCTTCGTTTTCCGCATTCAGTCAATTGCACAGGATTGAAGCTGAGCCAGGCTGTTCAGCTTTGCTGCTTTTCAGCATCTCAGCTGCCCTTCTGCTCTGTGACAGCTCTCGAGGTTTCTTGCCTTCGCCAGGCTGCAACGTGCCCGCTACTACCGAGAGCTGGGCAGGAGTGGGCAGAGAGCACGCTCATCTGCCAGCAGGTTGCGGGTTGCTCAGGAAAGTGCAGTGTCCTCGGAATGTGCAGCAAATCCAAGCTCTTGGCAAGTTCGGGGGAAGTGAGCAGTGCTGGTAGACTTTCTCCTTGAGAAATGGAGTGGAAAAGCTATTCGCTAAGATGTAGGCGACTAGAGAGGCAGAATACGGAGCTCCGGAGCTGGCCGAAAAGAAGTGCCGCTTCCCGGCGTCTTTCGGCAGAAGCGGCGCTCCGGAGAGCACCGCTGCCGCTCCAGTCAGCTGTGCACCAAATAGCCGCTTCTTCGCCTCCGGCAGCCAGAGATCGCGGTAGCTTGCAAGAGGCGAAGAACAAAGCTGCGAAGAAGAGGGCTTGTGTGCGAAGCTTGCAGACTGCTGCAGCACGGTGGCTGCCGCTCTCCTGCCTGTTGAATTCACTCTTGGCATGCGAGTGGAAGGTGTTCCAGGACAATTTTCCTGGGTTTTTACGTAGTCCTGATGCATCCCTCCTTGGAAATTCTTGCCGCTCCCCAGAGGCTCCGAGATGCAGAGAACACGATGGCAGCTGCTGAAAAGAAGGGCCGCGGTGAGTTTGTCCAGAAACAAGAACATAGGCAGCTGACTGTGCTTGGCAAGGGGCAGCTGCTGGAATTTTGCAATTGCCTTCACTGCGCACAGAAGCCCGCTGCTCTGCTGCTTCGTTTTCCGCATTCAGTCAATTGCACAGGATTGAAGCTGAGCCAGGCTGTTCAGCTTTGCTGCTTTTCAGCATCTCAGCTGCCCTTCTGCTCTGTGACAGCTCTCGAGGTTTCTTGCCTTCGCCAGGCTGCAACGTGCCCGCTACTACCGAGAGCTGGGCAGGAGTGGGCAGAGAGCACGCTCATCTGCCAGCAGGTTGCGGGTTGCTCAGGAAAGTGCAGTGTCCTCGGAATGTGCAGCAAATCCAAGCTCTTGGCAAGTTCGGGGGAAGTGAGCAGTGCTGGTAGACTTTCTCCTTGAGAAATGGAGTGGAAAAGCTATTCGCTAAGATGTAGGCGACTAGAGAGGCAGAATACGGAGCTCCGGAGCTGGCCGAAAAGAAGTGCCGCTTCCCGGCGTCTTTCGGCAGAAGCGGCGCTCCGGAGAGCACCGCTGCCGCTCCAGTCAGCTGTGCACCAAATAGCCGCTTCTTCGCCTCCGGCAGCCAGAGATCGCGGTAGCTTGCAAGAGGCGAAGAACAAAGCTGCGAAGAAGAGGGCTTGTGTGCGAAGCTTGCAGACTGCTGCAGCACGGTGGCTGCCGCTCTCCTGCCTGTTGAATTCACTCTTGGCATGCGAGTGGAAGGTGTTCCAGGACAATTTTCCTGGGTTTTTACGTAGTCCTGATGCATCCCTCCTTGGAAATTCTTGCCGCTCCCCAGAGGCTCCGAGATGCAGAGAACACGATGGCAGCTGCTGAAAAGAAGGGCCGCGGTGAGTTTGTCCAGAAACAAGAACATAGGCAGCTGACTGTGCTTGGCAAGGGGCAGCTGCTGGAATTTTGCAATTGCCTTCACTGCGCACAGAAGCCCGCTGCTCTGCTGCTTCGTTTTCCGCATTCAGTCAATTGCACAGGATTGAAGCTGAGCCAGGCTGTTCAGCTTTGCTGCTTTTCAGCATCTCAGCTGCCCTTCTGCTCTGTGACAGCTCTCGAGGTTTCTTGCCTTCGCCAGGCTGCAACGTGCCCGCTACTACCGAGAGCTGGGCAGGAGTGGGCAGAGAGCACGCTCATCTGCCAGCAGGTTGCGGGTTGCTCAGGAAAGTGCAGTGTCCTCGGAATGTGCAGCAAATCCAAGCTCTTGGCAAGTTCGGGGGAAGTGAGCAGTGCTGGTAGACTTTCTCCTTGAGAAATGGAGTGGAAAAGCTATTCGCTAAGATGTAGGCGACTAGAGAGGCAGAATACGGAGCTCCGGAGCTGGCCGAAAAGAAGTGCCGCTTCCCGGCGTCTTTCGGCAGAAGCGGCGCTCCGGAGAGCACCGCTGCCGCTCCAGTCAGCTGTGCACCAAATAGCCGCTTCTTCGCCTCCGGCAGCCAGAGATCGCGGTAGCTTGCAAGAGGCGAAGAACAAAGCTGCGAAGAAGAGGGCTTGTGTGCGAAGCTTGCAGACTGCTGCAGCACGGTGGCTGCCGCTCTCCTGCCTGTTGAATTCACTCTTGGCATGCGAGTGGAAGGTGTTCCAGGACAATTTTCCTGGGTTTTTACGTAGTCCTGATGCATCCCTCCTTGGAAATTCTTGCCGCTCCCCAGAGGCTCCGAGATGCAGAGAACACGATGGCAGCTGCTGAAAAGAAGGGCCGCGGTGAGTTTGTCCAGAAACAAGAACATAGGCAGCTGACTGTGCTTGGCAAGGGGCAGCTGCTGGAATTTTGCAATTGCCTTCACTGCGCACAGAAGCCCGCTGCTCTGCTGCTTCGTTTTCCGCATTCAGTCAATTGCACAGGATTGAAGCTGAGCCAGGCTGTTCAGCTTTGCTGCTTTTCAGCATCTCAGCTGCCCTTCTGCTCTGTGACAGCTCTCGAGGTTTCTTGCCTTCGCCAGGCTGCAACGTGCCCGCTACTACCGAGAGCTGGGCAGGAGTGGGCAGAGAGCACGCTCATCTGCCAGCAGGTTGCGGGTTGCTCAGGAAAGTGCAGTGTCCTCGGAATGTGCAGCAAATCCAAGCTCTTGGCAAGTTCGGGGGAAGTGAGCAGTGCTGGTAGACTTTCTCCTTGAGAAATGGAGTGGAAAAGCTATTCGCTAAGATGTAGGCGACTAGAGAGGCAGAATACGGAGCTCCGGAGCTGGCCGAAAAGAAGTGCCGCTTCCCGGCGTCTTTCGGCAGAAGCGGCGCTCCGGAGAGCACCGCTGCCGCTCCAGTCAGCTGTGCACCAAATAGCCGCTTCTTCGCCTCCGGCAGCCAGAGATCGCGGTAGCTTGCAAGAGGCGAAGAACAAAGCTGCGAAGAAGAGGGCTTGTGTGCGAAGCTTGCAGACTGCTGCAGCACGGTGGCTGCCGCTCTCCTGCCTGTTGAATTCACTCTTGGCATGCGAGTGGAAGGTGTTCCAGGACAATTTTCCTGGGTTTTTACGTAGTCCTGATGCATCCCTCCTTGGAAATTCTTGCCGCTCCCCAGAGGCTCCGAGATGCAGAGAACACGATGGCAGCTGCTGAAAAGAAGGGCCGCGGTGAGTTTGTCCAGAAACAAGAACATAGGCAGCTGACTGTGCTTGGCAAGGGGCAGCTGCTGGAATTTTGCAATTGCCTTCACTGCGCACAGAAGCCCGCTGCTCTGCTGCTTCGTTTTCCGCATTCAGTCAATTGCACAGGATTGAAGCTGAGCCAGGCTGTTCAGCTTTGCTGCTTTTCAGCATCTCAGCTGCCCTTCTGCTCTGTGACAGCTCTCGAGGTTTCTTGCCTTCGCCAGGCTGCAACGTGCCCGCTACTACCGAGAGCTGGGCAGGAGTGGGCAGAGAGCACGCTCATCTGCCAGCAGGTTGCGGGTTGCTCAGGAAAGTGCAGTGTCCTCGGAATGTGCAGCAAATCCAAGCTCTTGGCAAGTTCGGGGGAAGTGAGCAGTGCTGGTAGACTTTCTCCTTGAGAAATGGAGTGGAAAAGCTATTCGCTAAGATGTAGGCGACTAGAGAGGCAGAATACGGAGCTCCGGAGCTGGCCGAAAAGAAGTGCCGCTTCCCGGCGTCTTTCGGCAGAAGCGGCGCTCCGGAGAGCACCGCTGCCGCTCCAGTCAGCTGTGCACCAAATAGCCGCTTCTTCGCCTCCGGCAGCCAGAGATCGCGGTAGCTTGCAAGAGGCGAAGAACAAAGCTGCGAAGAAGAGGGCTTGTGTGCGAAGCTTGCAGACTGCTGCAGCACGGTGGCTGCCGCTCTCCTGCCTGTTGAATTCACTCTTGGCATGCGAGTGGAAGGTGTTCCAGGACAATTTTCCTGGGTTTTTACGTAGTCCTGATGCATCCCTCCTTGGAAATTCTTGCCGCTCCCCAGAGGCTCCGAGATGCAGAGAACACGATGGCAGCTGCTGAAAAGAAGGGCCGCGGTGAGTTTGTCCAGAAACAAGAACATAGGCAGCTGACTGTGCTTGGCAAGGGGCAGCTGCTGGAATTTTGCAATTGCCTTCACTGCGCACAGAAGCCCGCTGCTCTGCTGCTTCGTTTTCCGCATTCAGTCAATTGCACAGGATTGAAGCTGAGCCAGGCTGTTCAGCTTTGCTGCTTTTCAGCATCTCAGCTGCCCTTCTGCTCTGTGACAGCTCTCGAGGTTTCTTGCCTTCGCCAGGCTGCAACGTGCCCGCTACTACCGAGAGCTGGGCAGGAGTGGGCAGAGAGCACGCTCATCTGCCAGCAGGTTGCGGGTTGCTCAGGAAAGTGCAGTGTCCTCGGAATGTGCAGCAAATCCAAGCTCTTGGCAAGTTCGGGGGAAGTGAGCAGTGCTGGTAGACTTTCTCCTTGAGAAATGGAGTGGAAAAGCTATTCGCTAAGATGTAGGCGACTAGAGAGGCAGAATACGGAGCTCCGGAGCTGGCCGAAAAGAAGTGCCGCTTCCCGGCGTCTTTCGGCAGAAGCGGCGCTCCGGAGAGCACCGCTGCCGCTCCAGTCAGCTGTGCACCAAATAGCCGCTTCTTCGCCTCCGGCAGCCAGAGATCGCGGTAGCTTGCAAGAGGCGAAGAACAAAGCTGCGAAGAAGAGGGCTTGTGTGCGAAGCTTGCAGACTGCTGCAGCACGGTGGCTGCCGCTCTCCTGCCTGTTGAATTCACTCTTGGCATGCGAGTGGAAGGTGTTCCAGGACAATTTTCCTGGGTTTTTACGTAGTCCTGATGCATCCCTCCTTGGAAATTCTTGCCGCTCCCCAGAGGCTCCGAGATGCAGAGAACACGATGGCAGCTGCTGAAAAGAAGGGCCGCGGTGAGTTTGTCCAGAAACAAGAACATAGGCAGCTGACTGTGCTTGGCAAGGGGCAGCTGCTGGAATTTTGCAATTGCCTTCACTGCGCACAGAAGCCCGCTGCTCTGCTGCTTCGTTTTCCGCATTCAGTCAATTGCACAGGATTGAAGCTGAGCCAGGCTGTTCAGCTTTGCTGCTTTTCAGCATCTCAGCTGCCCTTCTGCTCTGTGACAGCTCTCGAGGTTTCTTGCCTTCGCCAGGCTGCAACGTGCCCGCTACTACCGAGAGCTGGGCAGGAGTGGGCAGAGAGCACGCTCATCTGCCAGCAGGTTGCGGGTTGCTCAGGAAAGTGCAGTGTCCTCGGAATGTGCAGCAAATCCAAGCTCTTGGCAAGTTCGGGGGAAGTGAGCAGTGCTGGTAGACTTTCTCCTTGAGAAATGGAGTGGAAAAGCTATTCGCTAAGATGTAGGCGACTAGAGAGGCAGAATACGGAGCTCCGGAGCTGGCCGAAAAGAAGTGCCGCTTCCCGGCGTCTTTCGGCAGAAGCGGCGCTCCGGAGAGCACCGCTGCCGCTCCAGTCAGCTGTGCACCAAATAGCCGCTTCTTCGCCTCCGGCAGCCAGAGATCGCGGTAGCTTGCAAGAGGCGAAGAACAAAGCTGCGAAGAAGAGGGCTTGTGTGCGAAGCTTGCAGACTGCTGCAGCACGGTGGCTGCCGCTCTCCTGCCTGTTGAATTCACTCTTGGCATGCGAGTGGAAGGTGTTCCAGGACAATTTTCCTGGGTTTTTACGTAGTCCTGATGCATCCCTCCTTGGAAATTCTTGCCGCTCCCCAGAGGCTCCGAGATGCAGAGAACACGATGGCAGCTGCTGAAAAGAAGGGCCGCGGTGAGTTTGTCCAGAAACAAGAACATAGGCAGCTGACTGTGCTTGGCAAGGGGCAGCTGCTGGAATTTTGCAATTGCCTTCACTGCGCACAGAAGCCCGCTGCTCTGCTGCTTCGTTTTCCGCATTCAGTCAATTGCACAGGATTGAAGCTGAGCCAGGCTGTTCAGCTTTGCTGCTTTTCAGCATCTCAGCTGCCCTTCTGCTCTGTGACAGCTCTCGAGGTTTCTTGCCTTCGCCAGGCTGCAACGTGCCCGCTACTACCGAGAGCTGGGCAGGAGTGGGCAGAGAGCACGCTCATCTGCCAGCAGGTTGCGGGTTGCTCAGGAAAGTGCAGTGTCCTCGGAATGTGCAGCAAATCCAAGCTCTTGGCAAGTTCGGGGGAAGTGAGCAGTGCTGGTAGACTTTCTCCTTGAGAAATGGAGTGGAAAAGCTATTCGCTAAGATGTAGGCGACTAGAGAGGCAGAATACGGAGCTCCGGAGCTGGCCGAAAAGAAGTGCCGCTTCCCGGCGTCTTTCGGCAGAAGCGGCGCTCCGGAGAGCACCGCTGCCGCTCCAGTCAGCTGTGCACCAAATAGCCGCTTCTTCGCCTCCGGCAGCCAGAGATCGCGGTAGCTTGCAAGAGGCGAAGAACAAAGCTGCGAAGAAGAGGGCTTGTGTGCGAAGCTTGCAGACTGCTGCAGCACGGTGGCTGCCGCTCTCCTGCCTGTTGAATTCACTCTTGGCATGCGAGTGGAAGGTGTTCCAGGACAATTTTCCTGGGTTTTTACGTAGTCCTGATGCATCCCTCCTTGGAAATTCTTGCCGCTCCCCAGAGGCTCCGAGATGCAGAGAACACGATGGCAGCTGCTGAAAAGAAGGGCCGCGGTGAGTTTGTCCAGAAACAAGAACATAGGCAGCTGACTGTGCTTGGCAAGGGGCAGCTGCTGGAATTTTGCAATTGCCTTCACTGCGCACAGAAGCCCGCTGCTCTGCTGCTTCGTTTTCCGCATTCAGTCAATTGCACAGGATTGAAGCTGAGCCAGGCTGTTCAGCTTTGCTGCTTTTCAGCATCTCAGCTGCCCTTCTGCTCTGTGACAGCTCTCGAGGTTTCTTGCCTTCGCCAGGCTGCAACGTGCCCGCTACTACCGAGAGCTGGGCAGGAGTGGGCAGAGAGCACGCTCATCTGCCAGCAGGTTGCGGGTTGCTCAGGAAAGTGCAGTGTCCTCGGAATGTGCAGCAAATCCAAGCTCTTGGCAAGTTCGGGGGAAGTGAGCAGTGCTGGTAGACTTTCTCCTTGAGAAATGGAGTGGAAAAGCTATTCGCTAAGATGTAGGCGACTAGAGAGGCAGAATACGGAGCTCCGGAGCTGGCCGAAAAGAAGTGCCGCTTCCCGGCGTCTTTCGGCAGAAGCGGCGCTCCGGAGAGCACCGCTGCCGCTCCAGTCAGCTGTGCACCAAATAGCCGCTTCTTCGCCTCCGGCAGCCAGAGATCGCGGTAGCTTGCAAGAGGCGAAGAACAAAGCTGCGAAGAAGAGGGCTTGTGTGCGAAGCTTGCAGACTGCTGCAGCACGGTGGCTGCCGCTCTCCTGCCTGTTGAATTCACTCTTGGCATGCGAGTGGAAGGTGTTCCAGGACAATTTTCCTGGGTTTTTACGTAGTCCTGATGCATCCCTCCTTGGAAATTCTTGCCGCTCCCCAGAGGCTCCGAGATGCAGAGAACACGATGGCAGCTGCTGAAAAGAAGGGCCGCGGTGAGTTTGTCCAGAAACAAGAACATAGGCAGCTGACTGTGCTTGGCAAGGGGCAGCTGCTGGAATTTTGCAATTGCCTTCACTGCGCACAGAAGCCCGCTGCTCTGCTGCTTCGTTTTCCGCATTCAGTCAATTGCACAGGATTGAAGCTGAGCCAGGCTGTTCAGCTTTGCTGCTTTTCAGCATCTCAGCTGCCCTTCTGCTCTGTGACAGCTCTCGAGGTTTCTTGCCTTCGCCAGGCTGCAACGTGCCCGCTACTACCGAGAGCTGGGCAGGAGTGGGCAGAGAGCACGCTCATCTGCCAGCAGGTTGCGGGTTGCTCAGGAAAGTGCAGTGTCCTCGGAATGTGCAGCAAATCCAAGCTCTTGGCAAGTTCGGGGGAAGTGAGCAGTGCTGGTAGACTTTCTCCTTGAGAAATGGAGTGGAAAAGCTATTCGCTAAGATGTAGGCGACTAGAGAGGCAGAATACGGAGCTCCGGAGCTGGCCGAAAAGAAGTGCCGCTTCCCGGCGTCTTTCGGCAGAAGCGGCGCTCCGGAGAGCACCGCTGCCGCTCCAGTCAGCTGTGCACCAAATAGCCGCTTCTTCGCCTCCGGCAGCCAGAGATCGCGGTAGCTTGCAAGAGGCGAAGAACAAAGCTGCGAAGAAGAGGGCTTGTGTGCGAAGCTTGCAGACTGCTGCAGCACGGTGGCTGCCGCTCTCCTGCCTGTTGAATTCACTCTTGGCATGCGAGTGGAAGGTGTTCCAGGACAATTTTCCTGGGTTTTTACGTAGTCCTGATGCATCCCTCCTTGGAAATTCTTGCCGCTCCCCAGAGGCTCCGAGATGCAGAGAACACGATGGCAGCTGCTGAAAAGAAGGGCCGCGGTGAGTTTGTCCAGAAACAAGAACATAGGCAGCTGACTGTGCTTGGCAAGGGGCAGCTGCTGGAATTTTGCAATTGCCTTCACTGCGCACAGAAGCCCGCTGCTCTGCTGCTTCGTTTTCCGCATTCAGTCAATTGCACAGGATTGAAGCTGAGCCAGGCTGTTCAGCTTTGCTGCTTTTCAGCATCTCAGCTGCCCTTCTGCTCTGTGACAGCTCTCGAGGTTTCTTGCCTTCGCCAGGCTGCAACGTGCCCGCTACTACCGAGAGCTGGGCAGGAGTGGGCAGAGAGCACGCTCATCTGCCAGCAGGTTGCGGGTTGCTCAGGAAAGTGCAGTGTCCTCGGAATGTGCAGCAAATCCAAGCTCTTGGCAAGTTCGGGGGAAGTGAGCAGTGCTGGTAGACTTTCTCCTTGAGAAATGGAGTGGAAAAGCTATTCGCTAAGATGTAGGCGACTAGAGAGGCAGAATACGGAGCTCCGGAGCTGGCCGAAAAGAAGTGCCGCTTCCCGGCGTCTTTCGGCAGAAGCGGCGCTCCGGAGAGCACCGCTGCCGCTCCAGTCAGCTGTGCACCAAATAGCCGCTTCTTCGCCTCCGGCAGCCAGAGATCGCGGTAGCTTGCAAGAGGCGAAGAACAAAGCTGCGAAGAAGAGGGCTTGTGTGCGAAGCTTGCAGACTGCTGCAGCACGGTGGCTGCCGCTCTCCTGCCTGTTGAATTCACTCTTGGCATGCGAGTGGAAGGTGTTCCAGGACAATTTTCCTGGGTTTTTACGTAGTCCTGATGCATCCCTCCTTGGAAATTCTTGCCGCTCCCCAGAGGCTCCGAGATGCAGAGAACACGATGGCAGCTGCTGAAAAGAAGGGCCGCGGTGAGTTTGTCCAGAAACAAGAACATAGGCAGCTGACTGTGCTTGGCAAGGGGCAGCTGCTGGAATTTTGCAATTGCCTTCACTGCGCACAGAAGCCCGCTGCTCTGCTGCTTCGTTTTCCGCATTCAGTCAATTGCACAGGATTGAAGCTGAGCCAGGCTGTTCAGCTTTGCTGCTTTTCAGCATCTCAGCTGCCCTTCTGCTCTGTGACAGCTCTCGAGGTTTCTTGCCTTCGCCAGGCTGCAACGTGCCCGCTACTACCGAGAGCTGGGCAGGAGTGGGCAGAGAGCACGCTCATCTGCCAGCAGGTTGCGGGTTGCTCAGGAAAGTGCAGTGTCCTCGGAATGTGCAGCAAATCCAAGCTCTTGGCAAGTTCGGGGGAAGTGAGCAGTGCTGGTAGACTTTCTCCTTGAGAAATGGAGTGGAAAAGCTATTCGCTAAGATGTAGGCGACTAGAGAGGCAGAATACGGAGCTCCGGAGCTGGCCGAAAAGAAGTGCCGCTTCCCGGCGTCTTTCGGCAGAAGCGGCGCTCCGGAGAGCACCGCTGCCGCTCCAGTCAGCTGTGCACCAAATAGCCGCTTCTTCGCCTCCGGCAGCCAGAGATCGCGGTAGCTTGCAAGAGGCGAAGAACAAAGCTGCGAAGAAGAGGGCTTGTGTGCGAAGCTTGCAGACTGCTGCAGCACGGTGGCTGCCGCTCTCCTGCCTGTTGAATTCACTCTTGGCATGCGAGTGGAAGGTGTTCCAGGACAATTTTCCTGGGTTTTTACGTAGTCCTGATGCATCCCTCCTTGGAAATTCTTGCCGCTCCCCAGAGGCTCCGAGATGCAGAGAACACGATGGCAGCTGCTGAAAAGAAGGGCCGCGGTGAGTTTGTCCAGAAACAAGAACATAGGCAGCTGACTGTGCTTGGCAAGGGGCAGCTGCTGGAATTTTGCAATTGCCTTCACTGCGCACAGAAGCCCGCTGCTCTGCTGCTTCGTTTTCCGCATTCAGTCAATTGCACAGGATTGAAGCTGAGCCAGGCTGTTCAGCTTTGCTGCTTTTCAGCATCTCAGCTGCCCTTCTGCTCTGTGACAGCTCTCGAGGTTTCTTGCCTTCGCCAGGCTGCAACGTGCCCGCTACTACCGAGAGCTGGGCAGGAGTGGGCAGAGAGCACGCTCATCTGCCAGCAGGTTGCGGGTTGCTCAGGAAAGTGCAGTGTCCTCGGAATGTGCAGCAAATCCAAGCTCTTGGCAAGTTCGGGGGAAGTGAGCAGTGCTGGTAGACTTTCTCCTTGAGAAATGGAGTGGAAAAGCTATTCGCTAAGATGTAGGCGACTAGAGAGGCAGAATACGGAGCTCCGGAGCTGGCCGAAAAGAAGTGCCGCTTCCCGGCGTCTTTCGGCAGAAGCGGCGCTCCGGAGAGCACCGCTGCCGCTCCAGTCAGCTGTGCACCAAATAGCCGCTTCTTCGCCTCCGGCAGCCAGAGATCGCGGTAGCTTGCAAGAGGCGAAGAACAAAGCTGCGAAGAAGAGGGCTTGTGTGCGAAGCTTGCAGACTGCTGCAGCACGGTGGCTGCCGCTCTCCTGCCTGTTGAATTCACTCTTGGCATGCGAGTGGAAGGTGTTCCAGGACAATTTTCCTGGGTTTTTACGTAGTCCTGATGCATCCCTCCTTGGAAATTCTTGCCGCTCCCCAGAGGCTCCGAGATGCAGAGAACACGATGGCAGCTGCTGAAAAGAAGGGCCGCGGTGAGTTTGTCCAGAAACAAGAACATAGGCAGCTGACTGTGCTTGGCAAGGGGCAGCTGCTGGAATTTTGCAATTGCCTTCACTGCGCACAGAAGCCCGCTGCTCTGCTGCTTCGTTTTCCGCATTCAGTCAATTGCACAGGATTGAAGCTGAGCCAGGCTGTTCAGCTTTGCTGCTTTTCAGCATCTCAGCTGCCCTTCTGCTCTGTGACAGCTCTCGAGGTTTCTTGCCTTCGCCAGGCTGCAACGTGCCCGCTACTACCGAGAGCTGGGCAGGAGTGGGCAGAGAGCACGCTCATCTGCCAGCAGGTTGCGGGTTGCTCAGGAAAGTGCAGTGTCCTCGGAATGTGCAGCAAATCCAAGCTCTTGGCAAGTTCGGGGGAAGTGAGCAGTGCTGGTAGACTTTCTCCTTGAGAAATGGAGTGGAAAAGCTATTCGCTAAGATGTAGGCGACTAGAGAGGCAGAATACGGAGCTCCGGAGCTGGCCGAAAAGAAGTGCCGCTTCCCGGCGTCTTTCGGCAGAAGCGGCGCTCCGGAGAGCACCGCTGCCGCTCCAGTCAGCTGTGCACCAAATAGCCGCTTCTTCGCCTCCGGCAGCCAGAGATCGCGGTAGCTTGCAAGAGGCGAAGAACAAAGCTGCGAAGAAGAGGGCTTGTGTGCGAAGCTTGCAGACTGCTGCAGCACGGTGGCTGCCGCTCTCCTGCCTGTTGAATTCACTCTTGGCATGCGAGTGGAAGGTGTTCCAGGACAATTTTCCTGGGTTTTTACGTAGTCCTGATGCATCCCTCCTTGGAAATTCTTGCCGCTCCCCAGAGGCTCCGAGATGCAGAGAACACGATGGCAGCTGCTGAAAAGAAGGGCCGCGGTGAGTTTGTCCAGAAACAAGAACATAGGCAGCTGACTGTGCTTGGCAAGGGGCAGCTGCTGGAATTTTGCAATTGCCTTCACTGCGCACAGAAGCCCGCTGCTCTGCTGCTTCGTTTTCCGCATTCAGTCAATTGCACAGGATTGAAGCTGAGCCAGGCTGTTCAGCTTTGCTGCTTTTCAGCATCTCAGCTGCCCTTCTGCTCTGTGACAGCTCTCGAGGTTTCTTGCCTTCGCCAGGCTGCAACGTGCCCGCTACTACCGAGAGCTGGGCAGGAGTGGGCAGAGAGCACGCTCATCTGCCAGCAGGTTGCGGGTTGCTCAGGAAAGTGCAGTGTCCTCGGAATGTGCAGCAAATCCAAGCTCTTGGCAAGTTCGGGGGAAGTGAGCAGTGCTGGTAGACTTTCTCCTTGAGAAATGGAGTGGAAAAGCTATTCGCTAAGATGTAGGCGACTAGAGAGGCAGAATACGGAGCTCCGGAGCTGGCCGAAAAGAAGTGCCGCTTCCCGGCGTCTTTCGGCAGAAGCGGCGCTCCGGAGAGCACCGCTGCCGCTCCAGTCAGCTGTGCACCAAATAGCCGCTTCTTCGCCTCCGGCAGCCAGAGATCGCGGTAGCTTGCAAGAGGCGAAGAACAAAGCTGCGAAGAAGAGGGCTTGTGTGCGAAGCTTGCAGACTGCTGCAGCACGGTGGCTGCCGCTCTCCTGCCTGTTGAATTCACTCTTGGCATGCGAGTGGAAGGTGTTCCAGGACAATTTTCCTGGGTTTTTACGTAGTCCTGATGCATCCCTCCTTGGAAATTCTTGCCGCTCCCCAGAGGCTCCGAGATGCAGAGAACACGATGGCAGCTGCTGAAAAGAAGGGCCGCGGTGAGTTTGTCCAGAAACAAGAACATAGGCAGCTGACTGTGCTTGGCAAGGGGCAGCTGCTGGAATTTTGCAATTGCCTTCACTGCGCACAGAAGCCCGCTGCTCTGCTGCTTCGTTTTCCGCATTCAGTCAATTGCACAGGATTGAAGCTGAGCCAGGCTGTTCAGCTTTGCTGCTTTTCAGCATCTCAGCTGCCCTTCTGCTCTGTGACAGCTCTCGAGGTTTCTTGCCTTCGCCAGGCTGCAACGTGCCCGCTACTACCGAGAGCTGGGCAGGAGTGGGCAGAGAGCACGCTCATCTGCCAGCAGGTTGCGGGTTGCTCAGGAAAGTGCAGTGTCCTCGGAATGTGCAGCAAATCCAAGCTCTTGGCAAGTTCGGGGGAAGTGAGCAGTGCTGGTAGACTTTCTCCTTGAGAAATGGAGTGGAAAAGCTATTCGCTAAGATGTAGGCGACTAGAGAGGCAGAATACGGAGCTCCGGAGCTGGCCGAAAAGAAGTGCCGCTTCCCGGCGTCTTTCGGCAGAAGCGGCGCTCCGGAGAGCACCGCTGCCGCTCCAGTCAGCTGTGCACCAAATAGCCGCTTCTTCGCCTCCGGCAGCCAGAGATCGCGGTAGCTTGCAAGAGGCGAAGAACAAAGCTGCGAAGAAGAGGGCTTGTGTGCGAAGCTTGCAGACTGCTGCAGCACGGTGGCTGCCGCTCTCCTGCCTGTTGAATTCACTCTTGGCATGCGAGTGGAAGGTGTTCCAGGACAATTTTCCTGGGTTTTTACGTAGTCCTGATGCATCCCTCCTTGGAAATTCTTGCCGCTCCCCAGAGGCTCCGAGATGCAGAGAACACGATGGCAGCTGCTGAAAAGAAGGGCCGCGGTGAGTTTGTCCAGAAACAAGAACATAGGCAGCTGACTGTGCTTGGCAAGGGGCAGCTGCTGGAATTTTGCAATTGCCTTCACTGCGCACAGAAGCCCGCTGCTCTGCTGCTTCGTTTTCCGCATTCAGTCAATTGCACAGGATTGAAGCTGAGCCAGGCTGTTCAGCTTTGCTGCTTTTCAGCATCTCAGCTGCCCTTCTGCTCTGTGACAGCTCTCGAGGTTTCTTGCCTTCGCCAGGCTGCAACGTGCCCGCTACTACCGAGAGCTGGGCAGGAGTGGGCAGAGAGCACGCTCATCTGCCAGCAGGTTGCGGGTTGCTCAGGAAAGTGCAGTGTCCTCGGAATGTGCAGCAAATCCAAGCTCTTGGCAAGTTCGGGGGAAGTGAGCAGTGCTGGTAGACTTTCTCCTTGAGAAATGGAGTGGAAAAGCTATTCGCTAAGATGTAGGCGACTAGAGAGGCAGAATACGGAGCTCCGGAGCTGGCCGAAAAGAAGTGCCGCTTCCCGGCGTCTTTCGGCAGAAGCGGCGCTCCGGAGAGCACCGCTGCCGCTCCAGTCAGCTGTGCACCAAATAGCCGCTTCTTCGCCTCCGGCAGCCAGAGATCGCGGTAGCTTGCAAGAGGCGAAGAACAAAGCTGCGAAGAAGAGGGCTTGTGTGCGAAGCTTGCAGACTGCTGCAGCACGGTGGCTGCCGCTCTCCTGCCTGTTGAATTCACTCTTGGCATGCGAGTGGAAGGTGTTCCAGGACAATTTTCCTGGGTTTTTACGTAGTCCTGATGCATCCCTCCTTGGAAATTCTTGCCGCTCCCCAGAGGCTCCGAGATGCAGAGAACACGATGGCAGCTGCTGAAAAGAAGGGCCGCGGTGAGTTTGTCCAGAAACAAGAACATAGGCAGCTGACTGTGCTTGGCAAGGGGCAGCTGCTGGAATTTTGCAATTGCCTTCACTGCGCACAGAAGCCCGCTGCTCTGCTGCTTCGTTTTCCGCATTCAGTCAATTGCACAGGATTGAAGCTGAGCCAGGCTGTTCAGCTTTGCTGCTTTTCAGCATCTCAGCTGCCCTTCTGCTCTGTGACAGCTCTCGAGGTTTCTTGCCTTCGCCAGGCTGCAACGTGCCCGCTACTACCGAGAGCTGGGCAGGAGTGGGCAGAGAGCACGCTCATCTGCCAGCAGGTTGCGGGTTGCTCAGGAAAGTGCAGTGTCCTCGGAATGTGCAGCAAATCCAAGCTCTTGGCAAGTTCGGGGGAAGTGAGCAGTGCTGGTAGACTTTCTCCTTGAGAAATGGAGTGGAAAAGCTATTCGCTAAGATGTAGGCGACTAGAGAGGCAGAATACGGAGCTCCGGAGCTGGCCGAAAAGAAGTGCCGCTTCCCGGCGTCTTTCGGCAGAAGCGGCGCTCCGGAGAGCACCGCTGCCGCTCCAGTCAGCTGTGCACCAAATAGCCGCTTCTTCGCCTCCGGCAGCCAGAGATCGCGGTAGCTTGCAAGAGGCGAAGAACAAAGCTGCGAAGAAGAGGGCTTGTGTGCGAAGCTTGCAGACTGCTGCAGCACGGTGGCTGCCGCTCTCCTGCCTGTTGAATTCACTCTTGGCATGCGAGTGGAAGGTGTTCCAGGACAATTTTCCTGGGTTTTTACGTAGTCCTGATGCATCCCTCCTTGGAAATTCTTGCCGCTCCCCAGAGGCTCCGAGATGCAGAGAACACGATGGCAGCTGCTGAAAAGAAGGGCCGCGGTGAGTTTGTCCAGAAACAAGAACATAGGCAGCTGACTGTGCTTGGCAAGGGGCAGCTGCTGGAATTTTGCAATTGCCTTCACTGCGCACAGAAGCCCGCTGCTCTGCTGCTTCGTTTTCCGCATTCAGTCAATTGCACAGGATTGAAGCTGAGCCAGGCTGTTCAGCTTTGCTGCTTTTCAGCATCTCAGCTGCCCTTCTGCTCTGTGACAGCTCTCGAGGTTTCTTGCCTTCGCCAGGCTGCAACGTGCCCGCTACTACCGAGAGCTGGGCAGGAGTGGGCAGAGAGCACGCTCATCTGCCAGCAGGTTGCGGGTTGCTCAGGAAAGTGCAGTGTCCTCGGAATGTGCAGCAAATCCAAGCTCTTGGCAAGTTCGGGGGAAGTGAGCAGTGCTGGTAGACTTTCTCCTTGAGAAATGGAGTGGAAAAGCTATTCGCTAAGATGTAGGCGACTAGAGAGGCAGAATACGGAGCTCCGGAGCTGGCCGAAAAGAAGTGCCGCTTCCCGGCGTCTTTCGGCAGAAGCGGCGCTCCGGAGAGCACCGCTGCCGCTCCAGTCAGCTGTGCACCAAATAGCCGCTTCTTCGCCTCCGGCAGCCAGAGATCGCGGTAGCTTGCAAGAGGCGAAGAACAAAGCTGCGAAGAAGAGGGCTTGTGTGCGAAGCTTGCAGACTGCTGCAGCACGGTGGCTGCCGCTCTCCTGCCTGTTGAATTCACTCTTGGCATGCGAGTGGAAGGTGTTCCAGGACAATTTTCCTGGGTTTTTACGTAGTCCTGATGCATCCCTCCTTGGAAATTCTTGCCGCTCCCCAGAGGCTCCGAGATGCAGAGAACACGATGGCAGCTGCTGAAAAGAAGGGCCGCGGTGAGTTTGTCCAGAAACAAGAACATAGGCAGCTGACTGTGCTTGGCAAGGGGCAGCTGCTGGAATTTTGCAATTGCCTTCACTGCGCACAGAAGCCCGCTGCTCTGCTGCTTCGTTTTCCGCATTCAGTCAATTGCACAGGATTGAAGCTGAGCCAGGCTGTTCAGCTTTGCTGCTTTTCAGCATCTCAGCTGCCCTTCTGCTCTGTGACAGCTCTCGAGGTTTCTTGCCTTCGCCAGGCTGCAACGTGCCCGCTACTACCGAGAGCTGGGCAGGAGTGGGCAGAGAGCACGCTCATCTGCCAGCAGGTTGCGGGTTGCTCAGGAAAGTGCAGTGTCCTCGGAATGTGCAGCAAATCCAAGCTCTTGGCAAGTTCGGGGGAAGTGAGCAGTGCTGGTAGACTTTCTCCTTGAGAAATGGAGTGGAAAAGCTATTCGCTAAGATGTAGGCGACTAGAGAGGCAGAATACGGAGCTCCGGAGCTGGCCGAAAAGAAGTGCCGCTTCCCGGCGTCTTTCGGCAGAAGCGGCGCTCCGGAGAGCACCGCTGCCGCTCCAGTCAGCTGTGCACCAAATAGCCGCTTCTTCGCCTCCGGCAGCCAGAGATCGCGGTAGCTTGCAAGAGGCGAAGAACAAAGCTGCGAAGAAGAGGGCTTGTGTGCGAAGCTTGCAGACTGCTGCAGCACGGTGGCTGCCGCTCTCCTGCCTGTTGAATTCACTCTTGGCATGCGAGTGGAAGGTGTTCCAGGACAATTTTCCTGGGTTTTTACGTAGTCCTGATGCATCCCTCCTTGGAAATTCTTGCCGCTCCCCAGAGGCTCCGAGATGCAGAGAACACGATGGCAGCTGCTGAAAAGAAGGGCCGCGGTGAGTTTGTCCAGAAACAAGAACATAGGCAGCTGACTGTGCTTGGCAAGGGGCAGCTGCTGGAATTTTGCAATTGCCTTCACTGCGCACAGAAGCCCGCTGCTCTGCTGCTTCGTTTTCCGCATTCAGTCAATTGCACAGGATTGAAGCTGAGCCAGGCTGTTCAGCTTTGCTGCTTTTCAGCATCTCAGCTGCCCTTCTGCTCTGTGACAGCTCTCGAGGTTTCTTGCCTTCGCCAGGCTGCAACGTGCCCGCTACTACCGAGAGCTGGGCAGGAGTGGGCAGAGAGCACGCTCATCTGCCAGCAGGTTGCGGGTTGCTCAGGAAAGTGCAGTGTCCTCGGAATGTGCAGCAAATCCAAGCTCTTGGCAAGTTCGGGGGAAGTGAGCAGTGCTGGTAGACTTTCTCCTTGAGAAATGGAGTGGAAAAGCTATTCGCTAAGATGTAGGCGACTAGAGAGGCAGAATACGGAGCTCCGGAGCTGGCCGAAAAGAAGTGCCGCTTCCCGGCGTCTTTCGGCAGAAGCGGCGCTCCGGAGAGCACCGCTGCCGCTCCAGTCAGCTGTGCACCAAATAGCCGCTTCTTCGCCTCCGGCAGCCAGAGATCGCGGTAGCTTGCAAGAGGCGAAGAACAAAGCTGCGAAGAAGAGGGCTTGTGTGCGAAGCTTGCAGACTGCTGCAGCACGGTGGCTGCCGCTCTCCTGCCTGTTGAATTCACTCTTGGCATGCGAGTGGAAGGTGTTCCAGGACAATTTTCCTGGGTTTTTACGTAGTCCTGATGCATCCCTCCTTGGAAATTCTTGCCGCTCCCCAGAGGCTCCGAGATGCAGAGAACACGATGGCAGCTGCTGAAAAGAAGGGCCGCGGTGAGTTTGTCCAGAAACAAGAACATAGGCAGCTGACTGTGCTTGGCAAGGGGCAGCTGCTGGAATTTTGCAATTGCCTTCACTGCGCACAGAAGCCCGCTGCTCTGCTGCTTCGTTTTCCGCATTCAGTCAATTGCACAGGATTGAAGCTGAGCCAGGCTGTTCAGCTTTGCTGCTTTTCAGCATCTCAGCTGCCCTTCTGCTCTGTGACAGCTCTCGAGGTTTCTTGCCTTCGCCAGGCTGCAACGTGCCCGCTACTACCGAGAGCTGGGCAGGAGTGGGCAGAGAGCACGCTCATCTGCCAGCAGGTTGCGGGTTGCTCAGGAAAGTGCAGTGTCCTCGGAATGTGCAGCAAATCCAAGCTCTTGGCAAGTTCGGGGGAAGTGAGCAGTGCTGGTAGACTTTCTCCTTGAGAAATGGAGTGGAAAAGCTATTCGCTAAGATGTAGGCGACTAGAGAGGCAGAATACGGAGCTCCGGAGCTGGCCGAAAAGAAGTGCCGCTTCCCGGCGTCTTTCGGCAGAAGCGGCGCTCCGGAGAGCACCGCTGCCGCTCCAGTCAGCTGTGCACCAAATAGCCGCTTCTTCGCCTCCGGCAGCCAGAGATCGCGGTAGCTTGCAAGAGGCGAAGAACAAAGCTGCGAAGAAGAGGGCTTGTGTGCGAAGCTTGCAGACTGCTGCAGCACGGTGGCTGCCGCTCTCCTGCCTGTTGAATTCACTCTTGGCATGCGAGTGGAAGGTGTTCCAGGACAATTTTCCTGGGTTTTTACGTAGTCCTGATGCATCCCTCCTTGGAAATTCTTGCCGCTCCCCAGAGGCTCCGAGATGCAGAGAACACGATGGCAGCTGCTGAAAAGAAGGGCCGCGGTGAGTTTGTCCAGAAACAAGAACATAGGCAGCTGACTGTGCTTGGCAAGGGGCAGCTGCTGGAATTTTGCAATTGCCTTCACTGCGCACAGAAGCCCGCTGCTCTGCTGCTTCGTTTTCCGCATTCAGTCAATTGCACAGGATTGAAGCTGAGCCAGGCTGTTCAGCTTTGCTGCTTTTCAGCATCTCAGCTGCCCTTCTGCTCTGTGACAGCTCTCGAGGTTTCTTGCCTTCGCCAGGCTGCAACGTGCCCGCTACTACCGAGAGCTGGGCAGGAGTGGGCAGAGAGCACGCTCATCTGCCAGCAGGTTGCGGGTTGCTCAGGAAAGTGCAGTGTCCTCGGAATGTGCAGCAAATCCAAGCTCTTGGCAAGTTCGGGGGAAGTGAGCAGTGCTGGTAGACTTTCTCCTTGAGAAATGGAGTGGAAAAGCTATTCGCTAAGATGTAGGCGACTAGAGAGGCAGAATACGGAGCTCCGGAGCTGGCCGAAAAGAAGTGCCGCTTCCCGGCGTCTTTCGGCAGAAGCGGCGCTCCGGAGAGCACCGCTGCCGCTCCAGTCAGCTGTGCACCAAATAGCCGCTTCTTCGCCTCCGGCAGCCAGAGATCGCGGTAGCTTGCAAGAGGCGAAGAACAAAGCTGCGAAGAAGAGGGCTTGTGTGCGAAGCTTGCAGACTGCTGCAGCACGGTGGCTGCCGCTCTCCTGCCTGTTGAATTCACTCTTGGCATGCGAGTGGAAGGTGTTCCAGGACAATTTTCCTGGGTTTTTACGTAGTCCTGATGCATCCCTCCTTGGAAATTCTTGCCGCTCCCCAGAGGCTCCGAGATGCAGAGAACACGATGGCAGCTGCTGAAAAGAAGGGCCGCGGTGAGTTTGTCCAGAAACAAGAACATAGGCAGCTGACTGTGCTTGGCAAGGGGCAGCTGCTGGAATTTTGCAATTGCCTTCACTGCGCACAGAAGCCCGCTGCTCTGCTGCTTCGTTTTCCGCATTCAGTCAATTGCACAGGATTGAAGCTGAGCCAGGCTGTTCAGCTTTGCTGCTTTTCAGCATCTCAGCTGCCCTTCTGCTCTGTGACAGCTCTCGAGGTTTCTTGCCTTCGCCAGGCTGCAACGTGCCCGCTACTACCGAGAGCTGGGCAGGAGTGGGCAGAGAGCACGCTCATCTGCCAGCAGGTTGCGGGTTGCTCAGGAAAGTGCAGTGTCCTCGGAATGTGCAGCAAATCCAAGCTCTTGGCAAGTTCGGGGGAAGTGAGCAGTGCTGGTAGACTTTCTCCTTGAGAAATGGAGTGGAAAAGCTATTCGCTAAGATGTAGGCGACTAGAGAGGCAGAATACGGAGCTCCGGAGCTGGCCGAAAAGAAGTGCCGCTTCCCGGCGTCTTTCGGCAGAAGCGGCGCTCCGGAGAGCACCGCTGCCGCTCCAGTCAGCTGTGCACCAAATAGCCGCTTCTTCGCCTCCGGCAGCCAGAGATCGCGGTAGCTTGCAAGAGGCGAAGAACAAAGCTGCGAAGAAGAGGGCTTGTGTGCGAAGCTTGCAGACTGCTGCAGCACGGTGGCTGCCGCTCTCCTGCCTGTTGAATTCACTCTTGGCATGCGAGTGGAAGGTGTTCCAGGACAATTTTCCTGGGTTTTTACGTAGTCCTGATGCATCCCTCCTTGGAAATTCTTGCCGCTCCCCAGAGGCTCCGAGATGCAGAGAACACGATGGCAGCTGCTGAAAAGAAGGGCCGCGGTGAGTTTGTCCAGAAACAAGAACATAGGCAGCTGACTGTGCTTGGCAAGGGGCAGCTGCTGGAATTTTGCAATTGCCTTCACTGCGCACAGAAGCCCGCTGCTCTGCTGCTTCGTTTTCCGCATTCAGTCAATTGCACAGGATTGAAGCTGAGCCAGGCTGTTCAGCTTTGCTGCTTTTCAGCATCTCAGCTGCCCTTCTGCTCTGTGACAGCTCTCGAGGTTTCTTGCCTTCGCCAGGCTGCAACGTGCCCGCTACTACCGAGAGCTGGGCAGGAGTGGGCAGAGAGCACGCTCATCTGCCAGCAGGTTGCGGGTTGCTCAGGAAAGTGCAGTGTCCTCGGAATGTGCAGCAAATCCAAGCTCTTGGCAAGTTCGGGGGAAGTGAGCAGTGCTGGTAGACTTTCTCCTTGAGAAATGGAGTGGAAAAGCTATTCGCTAAGATGTAGGCGACTAGAGAGGCAGAATACGGAGCTCCGGAGCTGGCCGAAAAGAAGTGCCGCTTCCCGGCGTCTTTCGGCAGAAGCGGCGCTCCGGAGAGCACCGCTGCCGCTCCAGTCAGCTGTGCACCAAATAGCCGCTTCTTCGCCTCCGGCAGCCAGAGATCGCGGTAGCTTGCAAGAGGCGAAGAACAAAGCTGCGAAGAAGAGGGCTTGTGTGCGAAGCTTGCAGACTGCTGCAGCACGGTGGCTGCCGCTCTCCTGCCTGTTGAATTCACTCTTGGCATGCGAGTGGAAGGTGTTCCAGGACAATTTTCCTGGGTTTTTACGTAGTCCTGATGCATCCCTCCTTGGAAATTCTTGCCGCTCCCCAGAGGCTCCGAGATGCAGAGAACACGATGGCAGCTGCTGAAAAGAAGGGCCGCGGTGTGTTTGTCCAGAAACAAGAACATAGGCAGCTGACTGTGCTTGGCAAGGGGCAGCTGCTGGAATTTTGCAATTGCCTTCACTGCGCACAGAAGCCCGCTGCTCTGCTGCTTCGTTTTCCGCATCCAGTCAATTGCACAGGATTGAAGCTGAGCCAGGCTGTTCAGCTTTGCTGCTTTTCAGCATCTCAGCTGCCCTTCTGCTCTGTGACAGCTCTCGAGGTTTCTTGCCTTCGCCAGGCTGCAACGTGCCCGCTACTACCGAGAGCTGGGCAGGAGTGGGCAGAGAGCACGCTCATCTGCCAGCAGGTTGCGGGTTGCTCCAGGAAAGTGCAGTGTCCTCGGAATGTGCAGCAAATCCAAGCTCTTGGCAAGTTCGGGGGAAGTGAGCAGTGCTGGTAGACTTTCTCCTTGAGAAATGGAGTGGAAAAGCTATTCGCTAAGATGTAGGCGACTAGAGAGGCAGAATACGGAGCTCCGGAGCTGGCCGAAAAGAAGTGCCGCTTCCCGGCGTCTTTCGGCAGAAGCGGCGCTCCGGAGAGCACCGCTGCCGCTCCAGTCAGCTGTGCACCAAATAGCCGCTTCTTCGCCTCCGGCAGCCAGAGATCGCGGTAGCTTGCAAGAGGCGAAGAACAAAGCTGCGAAGAAGAGGGCTTGTGTGCGAAGCTTGCAGACTGCTGCAGCACGGTGGCTGCCGCTCTCCTGCCTGTTGAATTCACTCTTGGCATGCGAGTGGAAGGTGTTCCAGGACAATTTTCCTGGGTTTTTACGTAGTCCTGATGCATCCCTCCTTGGAAATTCTTGCCGCTCCCCAGAGGCTCCGAGATGCAGAGAACACGATGGCAGCTGCTGAAAAGAAGGGCCGCGGTGGTTTGTCCAGAAACAAGAACATAGGCAGCTGACTGTGCTTGGCAAGGGGCAGCTGCTGGAATTTTGCAATTGCCTTCACTGCGCACAGAAGCCCGCTGCTCTGCTGCTTCGTTTTCCGCATTCAGTCAATTGCACAGGATTGAAGCTGAGCCAGGCTGTTCAGCTTTGCTGCTTTTCAGCATCTCAGCTGCCCTTCTGCTCTGTGACAGCTCTCGAGGTTTCTTGCCTTCGCCAGGCTGCAACGTGCCCGCTACTACCGAGAGCTGGGCAGGAGTGGGCAGAGAGCACGCTCATCTGCCAGCAGTTTGCGGGTTGCTCGGAAAGTGCAGTGTCCTCGGAATGTGCAGCAAATCCAAGCTCTTGGCAAGTTCGGGGGAAGTGAGCAGTGCTGGTAGACTTTCTCCTTGAGAAATGGAGTGGAAAAGCTATTCGCTAAGATGTAGGCGACTAGAGAGGAGAATACGGAGCTCCGGAGCTGGCCGAAAAGAAGTGCCGCTTCCCGGCGTCTTTCGGCAGAAGCGGCGCTCCGGAGAGCACCGCTGCCGCTCCAGTCAGCTGTGCACCAAATAGCCGCTTCTTCGCCTCCGGCAGCCAGAGATCGCGTAGCTTTGCAAGAGGCGAAGAACAAAGCTGCGAAGAAGAGGGCGTGTGTGCGAAGCTTGCAGACTGCTGCAGCACGGTGGCTGCCGCTCTCCTGCCTGTTGAAT